>NC_091460.1:8352807-8652807 GCF_027789765.1 Dendropsophus ebraccatus | reverse complement strand
CTCTGCACCGCCATGCCATACCCAGTGGACAGCGCTTGATTGGAGCAAATTTCATCCTACAACAGGACAATGACCCTAAACACACCTCCAAATTGTGCAAGAACTATTTACAGCACAAGCAGCAGCTGGTATTCTATCGGTAATGGAGTGGCCAGCGCAGTCACCACATCACCACCCCATTGAGCTGTTGTGGGAGCAGCTTGACCGTATGGTACGCCAGAAGTTCCCATCCAACCAATCCAACTTGTGGGAGCTGCTTCTAGAAGCGTGGGGGGCAATTTCTCCAGCTTACCTCAACAGATTAATAGCTAGAATGCCAAAGGTGTGCAATGCTGGAATTGCTGCAAAAGGAGGATTCTTTGACGAAAGCAAAGTGTGATGTAAGAACAATGTTATTTCAAATACAAATCATTATTTCTAACCTTGTCAATGTCTTGACTCTATTTTCTATTCATTTCACAACGTACGGTGGTGAAGAAGTGTGACTTTTCATGAAAAACACTAAATTGTTTGGGTGACCCCAAACTTTTGAACGGTAGTATAATAAATAGTGTACTACTCGATCAAATACTAACTCGATCGAGCAGTCCTCACTCATCTCTACCTGATATCTCGCTGCCGTCCCTCGCGCAACCACCGATCCTCCAGTGATCTTCTTTTGTGCTCCCCCTTGTTTGTTCCTTACACAACCGCCTCAAAGACTTTGCCCGAGCCTCCCCCATACTCGGGAACTCACTACCCTGACACATCCGGCTCTCATCCACCATCAAGTCCTTGACCTGAAAAACCATCTCTTCAAACTAGGCTACAACCTATAACATTTTTGCATCACACTTGACTGGCTGCACTATAAGTCCTCGTGGGCAGGGTCCTCTTGCCCCATGTACCAGTCTGCCATTTGCCTTCATGTAATGTGATCTTGGAATGTTCCTGTTTGTTATCCCTATCGCTTTATAAATAAATAATAATAAAACTAGATTTGCATTTCCAGGGAAATATATAGTACTTGAAAAGAGCGCCCCTTTAACAGTGACTTCCCTTTAAGAGACATATTAACCCTTGTCCTTTTAAGAGCGACCTTGGTACTGTCCCTTTAAAAGAAACTTTGATACCGTCCCTTTAAGAACATCTCTAGTACAGTCCCTTAAGGACCCTTTAAGAGAGAGCTTTTGTGTGACACGTACGTTTGCTTTTCAGCTTCCTAGCAGTGCAAGATTTAAGTGGATCACTGCGGGACTTGATTTATGCAGCTGAGTAGGTCTTTAGACTGACTAGTTTTCCTGGAAACTATCATGAACCTGGAAGATCAGAGCACTGGGCCAATGGGGATCCGGAACGGGCTCTTGGTCAGCAGTCTCCCAGCACTAGCTATTAGGTTTCTACACTGGTCCCAGCTCCCCCTGTCTATTCCTGTGATCCCCGTCCTTACTCCCTCTGCTTGCTCAACTTTGTTATCTGACCTCTGGCTTGACTTTTTGACTATTTGATTGTTACCTGATTTGTATTACGCTGCCCATTTGGTTCTGACACTGCTTGTTTAACTATCCGCTTCTGTGTTTGTTTGTCTGTCTTGTTCTGTGTGCACGTATCTAGTACAGGGAACGTCTTCATGGTTTTCCACGGCCGCCTAGGGGCTTTGAGGCAAGTAGGTAAGGACAGTTGGTGGGTTCATCATCAGGATTCACTGTTGTGTCTTGTCCCTACCTCCCGGTCCCTGACAGGTCTTTTAAGAGCGACATTAGTGCTGTCTCTTTAAGGATGCCTTTGGTGCCTGCCCTTTAACAGCAACTTTGGTGTTGTCTCCAATCAATCCCCTCAAGATATCTCTCAAGTTTCCTCCAGAGTACAAAGCCATATTAGGGCTCCGCTGGCAAACTCCTCTACTCTCCTCTCTCTCCTCTCAACTCTACAAGCACTGCTGCAGCTCTTCTCAAGCACCTACCTCCAGCACTCAAGTGTGTGTAAAAATTATTTTCTGTGAAACCATGTACTGAAACCTGCAAAGTTCTACTGTAAAGTTGTTATATTTTTATAGTAACGCACAGAACTCTGTCATCTTCTGTCTGCACCTATACACACACCATCGCACACCTTAGTTTATTTTACCATTTGGGGAGTACAGCCAGCCATACAAGACAAGCAGGTATCAGCATCACACCTGTGTGCTGGACTAGCATTGGCGTCACAACACTAACATCTCCGGCTGAGATGACAAACACCAGTACACATGACATCTGGCCACACCATAACAGTTCACGCATCTGGATCTATTGCTCCTCCTGCCATACAATCTTCCCCAGTTTTTCTCATGCAGATCATCTGAAATAAACCTAAACTTGTCGATCTCTTTGATGGTAGTCCAAACAGATTTCAGACTTTCTGAGAATCTTGTTACGTGTATTTTCATTTTAATTTGTTCCCTTCTTAAGCCGAAAAAGTAGCCATTGTAGTGTCTCTTCTACAGGGTCCTCCTCAGGATTGGGCCTTGGCTCTTCCTCTTGAGGCCCCTGAATGGCCTTAGGGCAAGTATACAATGACCGTAACTGGGCAGCACTGGCAGAGGCTAAACAGAAAAGCTGCCACTCAGCAGAAGACTATTGCTCAGAGTTTCACCAGTGGTGTGTGTTGACAGGGTGGCCCGACAAAACTTTAAAAACACTCTTCCAAGAGTTATTGTCAGATGCCACCAAAGATGCTATGGTTAGTCACTCTACCCGACACACTTAGCGACTCCATGACTTTGGCAGTGGCTATTGACAGAAGACTGAGGGAGAGTCACAGGGAAAAGCTAGGGGGAACCCACGTAGTTTAGACCGGACTTAACTGTCAAACCTCTTTCTACGCTTTCCAAAAGTACAGCTTCTCAATCACTGTCTCAGTTTTTAGGTGAAAAAGCAATGTTGTTGGTGTCAGGAATCTGCAGTACTAGGCCTGGTGTTTTGCTTTTGTGTGCCACACCCGATTGCTTCTCAGCTTTCGGACATGCAGGAGTTAAGCTGAGCAGCTTCTGGACTTGATTTTACACCTGTCTGGTACTTGTGATTGACTGGTTTCTCTGCCTGTCTGCAGCCTGGAGGATCAGAGCGCCGGTCCAATGAGGATCCGGACCAGGCTCTTGCTCAGTATAAAGCAAAGCTAAGGCAGAGTTCCAGTGCTGGTTAATTAGGTTCACTCCTGGTCCCAGCTCCCCTTGTCCTACTCCTGCAAACCCCGTCCTATTCCTTTTCTGCCTGACGTACCCGTGACGTACCCGTGATGTTGAGCGTCTGTTGATGGGGTTGAGGCAGGGCAGACGACCTGTAGAGGAGTACTGTTCTGAGTTTAGAGAGTGGAGCGGTCTCTCCACTTGGAATGACTCAGCCCTGACTGACCGGTTGAGTGACCGACTTAAGGACATGCTGGTGGCTTACCCGACCCCTGACTCACTCGAGGAGAGTATGACGTTAGCCATCAGAGTTGAACGACGTTTGAGGGACAGGCAGCGAGAAAGGGGTACTCCTGACCTCCCAAGAACCTCATTGCCTCCAGTCACCTACCCTAAACCATCCCCTCCTGTTACACCCACGCCAGAAGAGCCAATGCAGGTGGATTCCACTGACTCCAAGGTCAGACATACGCATCGGCTACAGAACAATCTCTGTCTGTACTGTGGGAAGGCAGGTCATCGGGTTCGTCAGTGTCCGTCCAGGCCAGGACCACCGGCGGAAAAACTCCAGCAACTGAGAGACTATCGAGGGAGTCTCTCAGGCGCACAGGTAACCTTCAAAAATAAATTGCTGTTACCTATTTCTCTGGTATTGGGAAATAAAAATATTAATGGGTATGCCCAGATCGACTCTGGCGCTTCTGCAAATTTTATTAACCCCATGTTTTTTTCAGGCTTGAAGGTATGTCCCCTACTACTTCAGCGTCCAGTTAATGTCACTAGAGCAGATTCTGCCCCCTTTGCTCAAGGTGACATACGGTATATGACCCCATGTCTAGAGGTCAAGGTGGGGTCTGTCCATATTGAGAACCTTGAGTTCCCTCTTATGCATAACTTGTCCTCTGATGTTATTTTGGGATTGCCCTGGCTGGAAACACATAACCCGGTCTTTGATTGGTCCAGCAGGGAACTTGTGCGGTGGGGACCTGGGTGCGCTTCCCACTGTATTGCTGTATCTCTTGCTGAATGCTCTCCGGGGCAGGGGGAGATTCTGGAATTTTTGTCTGATTATTTTGATGTGTTCGATGAAAAGGCGGTGGACGGGTTGCCACCCCATAGACCATATGACTGTGCTATTGATTTAGTTCCCGGTGCCAAATACCCTCAAGGTCGAATTTTTTATTTGTCTTGCTCTGAAAGAGAAGCTATGCGAGAGTACATAAAGGACAGCCTACGCAAGGGCCACATACGTCCGTCCTCTTCTCTTCTGGGGGCAGGGTTCTTTTTTGTGGGCAAAAAAGACGGGGGTCTCCGGCCCTGTATTGACTACCGGGAACTTAACAAGATTACTGTTAAAAATCAACATCCATTGCCATTAATTCCTGATCTCTTTAACCAAATTGTGGGTGCTAAGTGGTTTGCGGGGGCTTATAATTTAATTAGAATCAGAGAAGGTGACGAGTGGAAGACTGCCTTCAATACCCCAGAGGGCCACTTCGAGTATCTTGTGATGCCCTTAGGGTTATGCAATGCCCCGGCGGTCTTCCAATACTTTGTCAATGACATCTTCCATGAGCATCTTGGACGCTTTCTTGTGGTCTATTTTGATTTTCTCCTCAGATTGGTAGTCTCACGTGAGGCATGTTCGTACTGTGATGGAGCTTCTGAGACAAAATAACCTATGTGCCAAGTTGTCAAAATGCCAATTCGGTATCCAGGAGGTCTCATTTCTGGGCTATAACATTACTCCCAATTCATTTGGTGTGGATCCACTTAAAGTAGCAGCTATTAAAAAATGGGAACGACCTAACAACCTAAAGGCCTTACAAAGGTTTTTGGGTTTCGCGAATTATTATAGAAAATTCATTAAAGGGTTCTCAATCATAGCCAAACCTCTCACGGATTTGACCAGAAAGGGGGTGGATCTGGTCCACTGGTCCACTGAGGCTATCAAGGCATTCGACACACTTCGACACTGTTTCTCAGAGTCTCCAGTACTGGCTCAGCCAGAATCGAGCGCGCTTGTTTATTGTTGAAGTTGATGCATCCGAGGTGGGGGTGGGAGCAGTCTTGTCCCAGGGATCGGACACTCTTACCCATCTTTGGCCTATTGCGTACTTCTCGAGGAAGTTCTCTCAAGCAGAGCGCAATTACGATATTAGGAATAGAGAACTACTGGCCATTAAGATAGCATTAGATGAGTGGAGGCATTTTTTGGAAGGGGCCAAACATAAAGTCACTGTGCTAACGGACCATAAAAACCTGGTTTATCTTGATACAGCTAAACGTCTTTCTCCACAGCAGGCTAGATGGACATTATTTTTTACGAGGTTCAACTTTGAGATCACGTATCGGGCTGGGTCTCGTAATATCAAAGCTGATGCCCTCTCTCGCAGCTTTGACCTCAAAGATGCTCCCGAGAAACCGATCAATACGATCCTAAAACCTGATGTGGTTGTGTCCGTCCTGCAGCCGGATCTGGTGACTCTGGTGTCTGAGTCTCAGGATTTGGCCCTCCATAACACTCCTGAGTCCCTCCTGTTTGTGCCGCCGTACCTTTGCATCCGGATTTTGGAGGAAATCCATAGTTCCGTCTTGGCGGGACATCCAGGCATAGCAGGTACCAAATATCTGCTTTTGCGTCATTTCTAGTGACCAACCCGGGCCCGAGATGTTAAAGCGTTTGTTGATGCATGTGAGGTCTGTGCAAGGTCCAAGGTTCCCCGTAGACCACCGGAGGCACTGTTACATCCTCTGCCCGTTCCTACGAGGCCTTGGACGCACCTATCTATGGACTTCATTACTGACTTGCCCGTGTCTAGGGGTAAAACTGTCATTTCGGTAGTGGTAGATCGGTTTTCGAAAATGTGTCACCTCATCCCACTGCGTAAACTTCCTAGTGCTCGTCTTCTGGCCACGCTGTTTATCAATCATATTTTGCGCTTACATGGTGTCCCGGAAAACATTGTTTCCGATCGAGGTGTCCAGTTTGTGGCTAGATTCTGGAGGGAGTTTTGTGGTAAATTGGAGACCTCTTTGTCCTTCTCATCTGCCTTCCACCCCCAGACGAATGGGCAGACTGAGAGGGTAAACCAGTCGTTGGAGCAATTCCTGAGGTGTTTCTTGGCTGATACCCAGGACAAAGGGCGAGATTTCATTCCTCTAGCTGAGTTTGCTATTAATAACCATGAGCAACGTTCTCTTAAGATGTCGCCTTTTTTTTGTAACTATGGTTTTAATCCCAGGTACTCGTCTGTTCACTCCGCTGAATCTATTAATCCTTCTGCTGAGGCTATTTTATCAAAACTGTGCACAGTTTGCGCCCAAGCTCATCAGAGCTTGGTTAAAGCCCAAGAGTCTTTCCAAAAACAAGCTAACAAAAGACGCATATCTGGCCATCAATATGTAGTAGGTGATAAGGTCTGGCTCTCTACTAGAAATCTAAAATTGAGAGTACAATCAGGGAAGTTAGCGCCAAAATACATTGGGCCATATACTATTGTGGAGGTTATTAACCCTGTGTCTTTCAGACTTAAACTACCCACGTCTAAAAGGATTCATACCGTATTTCATAAGGCTCTACTGAAAAAATATGTGCAGCCGGTGTTCCCGTCGCTTCCCCCTGCCCCACTGGTCGTTTAGGGGGAGTTAGAGTATGAGGTGGAGAGAATCCTGAACTCTCTTTGGGTACAGGGCTCGTTGCAATACCTAGTCCACTGAAAGGGCTTTGGACCAGAGGAGCGTACATGGGTGGCAGTTAGGGACATACATGCTCCTCACTTGGTCCGACGATACCATGCCCAGAATCCGTCTAAGCCAGGTCCGTTCAATAAATGTCCTGAGGCCCCTCATAAGAGGGGGGGTACTGTCAGGAATCTGCAGTAGCCTGGTCTGAACTGGGCCTGGTGTTTTGCTTGTGTGTGTCACACCTGATTGCTTCTCCGCTTCCGAACATGCAGGAGTTAAGCTGAGAAGCTTCTGGATTTGATTTTACACCTGTCTGGTCTCTGTGATTGACTGGTTTCTCTGCCTGCCTGCAGCCTGGAGAATCAGAGCACCGGCCCAATGAGGATCCGCACCGGGCTCTTGCTCAGTATAAAGCAAAGCTAAGGCAGAGTTCCAGTGCTGGTTAATTAGGTTCACTCCTGGTCCAAGCTCCCCTTGTCCTACTCCTGCGAACCCCGTCCTATTCCTTTTCTGCCTGACGTACCCGTGTTCTGACCTCCGCCTGATTTTGACTATCCCGTTGTGTTTCTGATTTTGTACTTCGTTGCCCGTGTGGTTTGACCTGGCTTGTTTCATTTCTCTTTATTGTGTTCGTCTGTCTGTACTGTTCTGTGTGTTCACTTATGTAGCGTAGGGAACGTCTTTGTGGTTGTCCGCGACCGCTTAGAGTCGACTGAGGCTAGTAGGCAGGTGACAGTGGGTGGGTTCAGATCTAGGGCCCACTGTCTCTTGTCTTCTCTACACCTGCCAGTCCTGACAGTTGGGTTATACATCAATTAGATGATGCTCTGTATCTTTATTGTGGAAAGCCTGGTGACTTTGTGAGGATTGCCCATTCAAACCTAAGTCTCCACAGGGAAAACGCCAACGTCAATTTGTGACTCTGTGTACCCTCGGTTACATTTGCTCCCTTGTTTATATATCCGTTCCCTATTGTAGAAATTATTAATCCTGTTTAAGTTACAGTTACCCTGCTCATTAAAAATATACCGCAGCCCCCCAAAAACTAGTGGGACCACTAGTATATTTTCTGATTTCTGTATTTCTTACTCAAGGCATATCTAAGTTCACTACTGCCTGCCTGCACAGTGTAAAGGGGGTGTCACAGAGTGTGTATAGGTGCAGCCACCAACAGATTGTATACCACAGCCCCCCCAAAAACTAGTGGGACCACTAGTATATTTTCTGATTTGTGTATTTCTTACTCAAGGTATATCTAAGCTCAATACTGTGCAGTGTCCATAAAATGTTGAACCCCAGGGGTAAGGGTCGTTGAGGAGGGAGCAGTGACACACCACAGACGTTCACTCCCTAGCTTCTTCACCCAACTTATGGGGTCTCATTGTAGACCGATATTGAAATTACAGCAGTGTGAACAGGTGATCACGTGGATAGCTGATAATGTGTCCAGTAACTTATCCACCACCCAGTCTTCCACGCAGTCCCCCCACGCTACCCAAGGGAGTGGAACCCTTGCTCCATCAGCTCAGTCTCCTTCCCCACATCCTGGCCCCTCCGGGGAAAGGAGGGATTCAGATCTACCACCACCACCATGCTCCCAGGAACTCTTTTTTGGACCCTTCCCTGAGTCTGAGCACATGTTTTGCTCATTCTAGAAAGATGAAGCTCAGTGATACACAACTCTGGAAATTGTCCAAAGGTCGCAACAATATCTTTCTCCTTAAGAGTGGTTTATTGGTTTTATCTGCCCATTCCCTGCCACAGGGGCCTGCAGAGCCTTGCACTGCAAGGAGATACATACTCCTCTGGCTGTGAAGGGGCAGAACATGGCAGAAAATTGCCTTTCAAAAATGGGGGAAATAAAATGAAGGAAGCTGACCTTGCCCATCTTTCTAAATGAAATATGAGAAGGATCTTCACATAAAAATGCACAAACATGTGTTTCTTTTATTACCAAATAGTGCTACAATGTACAATGTACAACTTTTCTCTCTCATTCTGTGTTTGTCTCTCTCACTCTTTTTTTTTTTGTACACTTTGGAAACCGAGTGGTATACTTTGTCAGTTTTCTGTTCTTAAGTGTGTGTCTGTATACAGAGTTGTGTCTGTCTCCTGGCATAAAATGACAACAACAAAAAAAAGAGGAAAAGGGGAAAAAAATCTGAACCTGCTCAAACTAAAGAAACAAATGACAATTCTAGTTGTTGGGCAGCACATAATTAGTAAGGCAGGACCTCAAGTGATGATCCCTTTGCATGAGACAATTGCCAGATCCTCAAGGAATTAGAACCAGGATGTCTGAGCCACATCAGTTCTGCAGTTATGTTGAGTATTGTGCTGAGGCAGCCATACCCCATGAACATCACATGATGCAGGGAACGTTACCCCAACTGCTACAGTCAAATTCAAACTCAAATTAAAACTCAAAACAGCGGTGGGGGGAGAAGTGGTGAGTCACATGATGCAGGGAACGTTACCCCAACTGCTACAGTCAAATTCAAAGTCAAATCCTATCTAACATCCTTGTCTTGTCCATTTAGAACCATATTATCTGTGGATGTCATCTTACGGGTGTCCTCTGCCGACCTTTCACCAGTACCTTCTACCTTCTTTGAATGTTGCTATGTTGTGTCAGGCAATGTTTTTGGGTGATTCATCATATGCTACCTCTGTTTCAATGGTTCCCTGTGTTCTTACTGCTATGCTGTGTCAGGCTAAATTTTGGGGTGGTTCATATTCTACCTCTGTTTTAATTCTTCACTGTGTGATCACTGCCATACTGTTGCCCATAATTTGACATAATAGTGCGATTAGGAAGCCTCAGAGGCATCCATGCATGCTGTCCCTGCTGCCCCTGGTGCAGCGGTTCCTTAAGACCTACCCCAGTTTAGCTGATTTGCTCACCAAAGTGCGGTGCATCTGTGCGCATTTCCGCAAGTCAACCACAAATGCTGCCACCCTTAGGGCAGTGCAAAGGCGCTTGAAACTGCCGTCTCACAGACTGCTGTGTGACGTGCCCACGAGGTGGAATACCACCTTACAGATGATAACCAGGGCTTACCAGCAACGCAGAGCTATTGTGGAATGCCAGATTTCAACCTCGGTAAGAAGCGGTAGCCAGGTCAATAAGCTACATCAAATCTACAATGAGGAGTGGACGTGGATGTCTGCTATCTGTCAGGTACTGGGCCCAGGGCCGGGACAAGGAGTTTTGGTGCCCTAGGCAGAGAAGGCAAATGGCGCCCCCCCCCCCCCCACATTAGAATTGGTGCTCCCCGCACAGTATAATGCCCTGAATGTACCCCCACACTGTATTAAGAGCCCCAATACATACAGTAGTTACCTTATAACACTATTTCCACCATACAGTGATTACATATTACATGAAAACTGCACTGAACAGAACAGAAAGATATCCGCAATGATACCATTCCATAATACCGCCACACCATGACCCCTATCACTACAACCCTATAACTGAGCAGTTACATCCAGTGACTCACATGGGCCGTCTTCTCCGATCTGTCACATTTTCTTTTTCCCTCCATCCAGCCTGGGCCACCTAGAAGTCGTCTTCTGGCTGTGAATCTTCTCTCCAGAATCTGTCAGAGAAACATTTTAGGCTCCAACACATACAGTAGTTAGCCCCCTCTGTACCCCTATATAGTAGTTACACTCCTCTGTGCCCCCATAGTTTTAAGGTGTCCCTGTGCCCCAGTATTGTAGTAAAGCCCCTCTGTGCAGCCCCAATATAGTATAGACTGCTGTGTGCTGCCCCCAGAAATATATAGACCCCCTGAGTGCTCCCCCATAAATATATAGATCTCCTGTGTGCTCCCCCAGAAGTATATAGACCCCCTGTGTGCTCCCCAGAAGTATATAGAACCCCTGTGTGCTCTCCCAGAGGTATATAGACCCCGTGTGCTCCCCCAGTTATATATATAAATCCCCTGTGTGCTGCCCCCAGTTATACATAGACCCCCTGTGTGCTGCCCCCAGTTATACATAGACCCCCTGTGTGCTCCTCCAGTTATATATAGACCCCTGTGTGCTCCTCCAGTTATATATAGACCCCTGTGTGCTCTTCCAGTTATATATAGACCCCTGTGTGCTCTTCCAGTTATATATAGACCCCTGTGTGCTCCCTAACCCTTCCCATATAACAGTAATTCTCCAAAACAGACAAAAAAACCCCACTTATACTCACCTGGGCCATGCGTCTTCTCTTCACTGCACTCTTGTGGCAGAGTTACCTGCGGTCACAAGAGCCCGCTCTCCCCATCGCATAACAGTGCACCAACACACCCCTGACCCTGCAGAGCATCACATAACAGTGCACCCACACACCCCTGACCCTGCAGAACATCTCATATCTATGCACCCACACACCCCTGACCTGCAGAACATCTCATATCTATGCACCCACACACCCCTGACCTGCAGAACATCTCATATCTATGCACCCACACACCCCTGACCTGCAGAACATCTCATATCTATGCACCTACACACCCCTGACCTGCAGAACATCTCATATCTATGCACCCACACACCCCTGACCTGCAGAACATCTCATATCTATGCACCCACACACCCCTGACCTGCAGAACATCTCATATCTATGCACACATTCCCCCTGCAGAACATCTCATATCTATGCGCACACACACACACACCTGCAGATCATCTCATATCTATGCACACACACACCCCTGCAGAACATCTCATATCTATGCACCCACACACCCCTGACCTGCAGAACATCTCATATCTATGCACCCACACACCCCTGACCTGCAGAACATCTCACATATATGCACCCACACACCCCTGACCTGCAGAACATCTCACATATATGCACCCACACACCCCTGACCTGCAGAACATCTCATATCTATGCACCCACACACCCCTGACCTGCAGAACATCTCACATCTATGCACCCACACACCCCTGACCTGCAGAACATCTCACATCTATGCACCCACACACCCCTGACCTGCAGAACATCTCATATCTATGCACCCACACACCCCTGACCTGCAGAACATCTCACATCTATGCACCCACACACCCCTGACCTGCAGAACATCTCATATCTATGCACCCCCCCCCTGCAGAACATCTCATATTTATGCACCCACACACCCCTGCAGAACATCTCATATCTATGCACACACCCCCCCCTGCAGAACATCTCATATCTATGCACACACACACACACACACACCCCTGCAGAACATCTCATATCTATGCACACCCTCCCCCTCCCCCTGCTGACCAGTGCCCTCAGTGTGGCTTACCTCCTGCTGATCTTATACACTGCCCTCACTGCCTCATAAACTGCCTAGGAAACTAGCTGCCTCATAGAGCCTAGCAAAGGAAGATAGCTCCTCCCACACTGGTCACATGGGCATGATGTCATCAAAGGTCCTTTACACCTCCTGGACACTCTATTCCTGCTGCTGTATGTAACAGTTACAGTGCAGGGCGGACCGGCAGACAGGCAGGGGGGCGAGCGGGGGGCAGGATGGATGGGTAAATAAATTACTTACCCATCCAGATGGCGCCCCCTGACGTTTGGCGCCCTAGGCCATCGCCTACCCCTGCCTACTCTTTGTCCCGGCCCTGACTGGGCCCCTTTGAGGAGTCAACACAGATGGTCAGCAGCGATGCCACCATCATAAGCCTCACTATCCCGCTGCTGTGTCTGCTTCAAACCTCCCTGCTCAGCCTGAAGTCTGTGATTTTGCCTTCGTCTCCGGAGATGGTGAAAAACATCCGCTGCTAGCTAGCCAGACCACTCTGACATCAGTTTCTCACCACGGAGTAGAGGATGAGGAGGATGAAGAAGAGGAGCAGATTGCTGCCGCGATTGAAGAGAGTACCCATGCTCAAGCCTTAGTTGTTGAGCGCGTATGGCCTGAAGAGAAGGAATTGGTGGAGGAGGAGGAGGAGGAAATTGAGCCTATTGACTAGAACAGGGGTCCACAACTGGCGGACCGCGGTCTGAACCCGGACCGCGGAGGCCAGCTGTCGGGACCCCTGGTCAGACCTCCCAACCGCCCCATCCTGGGACAGCCCCGATGTGTCCCGCCCCCCACCGCAATGCCTCCCGCCCCATAGGCGTACTGTCCTTAGATTTCAGTACGCCTGTGGGGCTGGGGGCAGTGTCGGCCCGGTCCCTGGCTGATATGCTCTCTCTAGGGATGTCCCGGGGATTCCCCAGCAGAGCGTGCATCAGTGACCTCAGTGTACGCAGCCGCCCTGAACTTCCCGGAAGGTCACTGGTGCGCGCTCTGCTGGGGAATCCCTGGAACATCCCTAGAGAGGGCATATCAGCTGGCCGACAGGAGAAAAGAAGACAGCCACAGCGGGGAACGAGGTGCTAGGTGAGTTGTGGTTTGTTTGTTTTTTTGTCTGGGGGCCATCTATAAGGGGAGAGCGCACAGGGGGCTATATACTGCTGGGGGAGCGCACAGGGGGCTATATACTACTGGGTGGAGCTCACAGGGGGCTATATACTGCAGGGGAGAGCTCACAGGGGGCTATATACTACAGGGGGAGAGCGCACAGGGGGGCTATATACTAATGGGGGGCTATATACTACTGGGTGAGCTCACATGGGCTATATACTACAGGGGGAGAGCGCACAGGTGGGCTATATACTTCAGGGGGAGAGTGCACAGGGGGGCTATATACTACTGGGGGTAGCGCACAGGGGGGCTATATACTACTGGGGGGTCTATATACTATTTGGGGGAGCACACAGGGGGGCTATATACTACTGGGGAGAGCTCACAAAGGGCTATATACTACAGGGGGAAAGCGCACAGGGGGCTATATACTACTGGGGGAGAGCGCACAGGGGGGCTATATACTACTGGGGGAGAGCGCACAGGGGGAATATACACTACTGGGGGAGCAACAGGGGGGGCTATATACTACTAGGGCAGTAACCCCCTTTGTACCCAATATCAAAGGGCCGGTGAGAGAAAAAACGCCAGTTTTCTGGCTAATAAGCATTAATTCTGTATGTAAATAGTTGAACGTTTGTGAAAAGTAACAAAACTTGTTTCATATTGAAGTTCAGCTCGGACCTTCACCTGACAATAGACCCAGGTAAGTGGACCTTCACTAAAAGTTGTTGAGTACCCCTGGACTAAAGGGAGTTCTTGCGTGTTGGGACCCTGGCGCACATGGCTGACTTTATGTTAGGCTGTCTTTCCCGTGACCCTCGGGTTAAATTTTTTTTTGACAACACTGATTACTGGGTGTTCACCCTCCTGAACCCTCGGTACAAACAGAACTTTTCCACTTTCATTCCTGCTGAGGAACACAGTATGAGAGTGAATAAATATCAACAGGCCCTGGTGCAGAAGCTGAAAATGTACTTCCCATCTGACACCACTAGCGCCAGAGAACGTAGTTCTGTGGTCCAAAGACCGGGGGAGAGGAGGGGTGGAGCAAACAGCTTGTCAAGGGGCAGGGTAACACTCTCTAAGGCCTTTGACAGTTTCATGGCACCCCAGCAAGACTATGTCAACCGTCCCCAGTCTAGACATATTAGGGGGGAGGCCTTCAGAAAGATGGTGAGGGAGTTCCTTGCTGACCATATCAAAGTCCTTCCCGATCACTCTGCTACATACAACTACTGGGTTGCAAAACTGGTTACGTGGCCCAAACTGGCGCTTTACGCCTTGGAGGTGCTGGGCTGCCCTGCCGCTAGCGTGTTGTCAGAGCGGGTCTTTAGCGCAGCTGGTGCCATCATTACTGATAAGCGCACCCGCCTCTCAAATGACAGCGCTGACAGGCTGACGTTTATAAAAATGAACAAAGTCTGGATTTTACCTGAATTCAACTGTCCACCCGGGGAAAGCAGATCAACATGAAGATTCTTGGTATCTCCTCTCCTCCTCCTTCAATTCTCAGCTAACAGCCAAGTCTTCTTCCGCCATGCTGTGTCTGGCCTAATTTTTGGGAGGCTCACTTGCTTCCTAACTAACTTTTAATGGTTCTCTGTGTCCTCACTGCCATGTTCTGACATCAATACGTCTGCAGAGGAGCGGGACTGGTTGCCGGGAGCCCGTGGATCACGTCACCAGCAACCAGCCAGCTGTGTTATCCTTTTTTTTTGTGTAGCCACGGCCAGAGCCTCACCAGCCCCGGTCAATCGGCATCAGGTGTACCCTTGATGGTGACTGAGAGCTGGCCTAGCCAGTTAGCTGTCAACACCTAGGTTCATGTCCACGATAAATCCCAGCCCCTGGCCTCACTCCAATTTTTTGGGAGGCTCACTTGCTTCCTCACTCACTTTTATTGGTTATCTGTGTGCTCACTGCCATTCTGGGTCTGGCCTAATTTTTGGGAGGCTCACTTGCTTCCTCACTCACTTTTAATGGTTCTCTGTGTGCTCACTGCCATACTGGGTCTGGTCTAATTTTTGGGAGGCTCACTTGCTTCCTCACTCACTTTTAATGGTTCTCTGTGTGCTCACTGCCATGCTGGGTCTGGCCTAATTTTTGGGAGGCTCACTTGCTTCCTCACTTACTTTTAGGGATGAGCGAAGCGATTCTGGCGAAGCCAGATTCACAGCGAATCCAAGGATTAATTGCTTCGCATTTCGAAGCGAATTTCACCCGATTTGCTTCAAAAATTCGCCAAACATGGCGGCTGCGATTGTTGGCATACAGTTATATGGTTACTCTATGGGGGAAAGGGATTATTACTAACCCCTTTCTCCCATAGATTAAGGTAAAAATAGCTATTAAGCAGCTCTGTGTAGTCCCCGCCCCTCCCCCTCTACACAGTGGCTGCCTGTTGGAGCAGACGGCACTCTGGCTGGAGATAGGAGAAACAGTGCCTCTGTTCCACACAGTAAGTGGGCAGAACGTGGAGCGCCCGGAAAAGGAGGTGGTTCAGACGTTGGCAGCATGGCAAGCCAGCAGCACGATGACTGAGTCCCAAGCTCCCGCAGCTGCCATTATCGACAAGCCAGAGGACATGCCCAAGCCACAGCCTGTCTCCACCTCCTCTGAGCAGGTCTGAGCAGGTCTCAGGACTAGGACTGTCTGCAGCAGATCGTCCAGGAGATCCACAGAGCCTGTAAGGTACAGGAGCCCCGTTACAGAGAGCAGACCCACACCGCAGCTGATGCAAAGTATCAGCAGTTTTACAAAGAGCGGATGGACCGTGAGAGGGAGATCCACCAAAGAATAAGTGAGCCCACTGAGAAGGACGCTTGCGGCAGCAGGGGACTGCACGAGAGTTCAGCCGTGACCAGGGGTATGGCTTCATAGAGGACAACAATGGATCCAAATGATACTTTGTTAACCGGGCCTCAGTTAAGCGTTGTGATCTGCCAGAGCTTCTGCATACCCTGTTACCGGGAAAGAAGGTAGAGTTCACCCCCATACTAGGCCCCTGAGGTTAGTGGGCAGCGCGTGTGACCAGAATACCGCCCCAAACATACAGCGGTATGGAGGACGACTGGTCTGAGGATCCACAAAGGTCCTCTGTAGCCCACCGCAAGACTCCGGAAGGGCTGCGCTTGCTACCGCTGCCACACTCACACTCTGACAGGAGATCCTCTGTGTCCAGCACAGCTGAACCAGCGCCTCTTTCCCTTCTGGCTCCAGCAGCAGCTGCAGAAGCAGCTCCAATGGTTGCGGTCCCAGCGGCTCCACCAGTTCCAGCGGTTCCTGCAGCCGATCCAGATGAGGCCATCGAGGTACCAACTGCACCAGCAGAGGCCACCCTGGTGGTTGAGAAGCCAGAGCCTTCAGTGTCGACTGTGTCCTGTTCCACCAACCCTCCGGGAGTACGGGATGTCGCCACCACCACCGTTGTGGAGTCGAATGCCACCTGGCATCTGCACCTCACACCGGGAGTGAAGGTGCTCAGCGGTTCTGGCACTGCCACCAAAGTGGAGAAAGCTGTGTCCTCAACCCCTGCGGGGGTTTCGGCCGAGTCCTCCACCCCAGCACCATCAGGAGCAGCAGTAGCGGTACGGCTTCCAGCCTTTCCACCAATCCCTCAGGAGAAGAGCAACCACCCTTGTCCAGAGCCAAGGGCAGAGCCGCCATTTTGGCTCTCTAACAGAGACAGTTGCGCTGAGTTAGATGAGATACCGTTTAACCACTTAGTGGCAGGACTGCCCAAGTTATATGTAGCTCAAGGACTACAGTATAAAAAATGTTTACAGTACCGTTTAAGAAATGTACCTGGCATCTGCCATGATTTCCAAGTTTAATTAAGTAAAAAAGCCTGGTTCTTAAACCATGTAATGTGTTTATTTGACCATATTGCATTAACTTGCTATTGTTTGGGGATGTGACAATCTGGGGGTTACTCACTCACTGGGATCGCCATCTCCTGGGTCTGAGACGGTTGGAACATCACAAATTTCAGTCCAGTCAGTGCTGTATGCTTTAAACTGACCATAGTCGCTTTATTTGTCAGTCCAAGGAAAAACATACAGAAAGACATAAGCAACACTTTGCAAATACAGTAAAACCTAGGCCGTCTAGCCACTGACTATACTACACAGCTTCCCTAGCTGTCACCTCTGAGCCCACTGCCTAACACTACCAGATTCCCTGGTCTCACCAAGACTTGGCTGCAGCTCCCACAGGCCTAGCACTGCCTGTGTTCTCCCACCCTGGGAGTCTTTACCTGGGAAGCTCTGAAGTCTCTACTAGATCCACCAGGTGGGTTTCAGAGCCTCATCAGCTCTTAGGTTGGAGTGGAGTATATGGACCAGGAGCTCCACCAGAACCGCTATTCCCACTTCAGAGGCATAGAACTGCCTCCTACAGCCACACCATGCCACAGGGGGTTATGTTTTGTTGGGGTTTAGTGTGTTAAAAAGACACACATCTGCCATGGACTGCCCATTCCAATATTCTACCTTCACCCAGAGACTACCTTCACCTCATTGTGCATAGGTTCCTCCGCTCCTTCTTGGGACTGTAAGATCTCCTGAAGAAGTGCCGGACCGAGGTAGGGAGCAGGACAAGACAGTGAGCCCTAACCACTAGAACCCACCTTCTTTCCCTACCTACTTGCCTCAACAGCCCTAGAAAGCCGCGGACAACCACAACAGCAGTCCCTAAACTGATAAAGTGTTACACAGAATAGGGCTGACAAAACAAACACAATAAGCCGGAGTAGACAATCCGGGTCAGCAATGTCTGGCGGCAAAAGTACAAAATCAAGATCCAAAAGAGTGGTCAAAGTCAGGCGGTAATGTCAGGACAGGCGGCAAAACAGGGAAGTCAGGAAACAAAGCCAAAGGTCAGAAATACACAAAAAATAGCAGAGGTAAAAGCTTTAGCAGAGTATAACTTAATAGCCAGGAGGGAAATGAGGAGCTAGCTGCTATTTATCTGGGATCAGGGACTGGGTCAGGCAGCTGATTGGATCAGCCCTGATCTTAGCACCCAGCTCAGCTGGACAGGCCTAAAGAAGGATTAACCCCAGCACTGCCAGAATGTAACAGGCAATGTGGGTGTGGCTGGGAAGCTAAGACAGCATTCAGACAGAAAAACAACCATAGGCCCAGCATGGACCGAGGAGCGCAAAGTCACATTCCTGACACCTCTAGGGCTAAGACATTGCCCCTGATGGGGCTTCCGCTTTACAATGTCTAATGCTTTCCTGTGAGAAAGACTCATTTTATGCCACTGATCCACTGGTGTCCAATGATGCCCGCTATTTTATCAATGTCCACTGCTGTCCTGGGACAAAAATTAGTTTATGCCGCTGATCCACTGATGTCCACTGCTGTCCATGGCGGAAATTGAATGATTGACAGGCTGATTGACATTTTAAAAAAATCGACATTTTTCAACTTTTGACACAACATGGGGTGAAAAATTTGCCCTTTTTTACTATTGAAGCCACTATAGTTTAACTGTTTTAAATGAAATTTGGTTATACGTAATTCGCAAATATTTGCGAATTCGTGCGAATATTCGCAAGGTACGCAAAACGAGTTTCCGAGTGATTTGCTAATCTCTACTCACTTTTAATGGTTCTCTGTGTGCTCAGTGCCATACTATGTCTGGCCTAATTTTTGGGAGGCTCACTTGCTTCCTCACTCACCTTTAATGGTTCTGTGTCCTCACTGCCATGCTGGGTCTGGCCTAATTTTTGGGAGGCTCACTTGCTTCCTCACTCACTTGTATTGGTTCTCTGTGTCCTCACTGCCATGCTGTGTCAGGCTAAGTTTTTGGGTGGTTCATCATATGCTACCTCTGTTTAAATGGTTCCCTGTGTTCTCACTGCCATGCTGGGCAGGCTAAGTTTTTGGGTGGTTCATATGCCTACCTCTGTGTTAACCAGGCTGTTGCCCAGAATTTGGCATAATGGTGCGATTAGGCAGCCTCAGAGGCATCCATGCATGCTGCCCCTGCTGTTTCCTGTCCATTTCCGTTGTGTTTCCATCATTTTCTGAGGTTTTCACACCACCTTCCCCCTACCGAACTTGGGTCCACTGCAAAAATGCTCGAGTTTTTCATTGACTTTCATGGGGTTCGTTACTCGAAATGAGCACCTGAGTATCGGAAAATATTCATCTTGAGTAACGAGCACCCCAGCATTTTAGTACTCGCTCATCACTAGTTAGCACCTTTTGAACATGGTGCTGTTATTTGTCTGTGTTTGCGAAAATTTTCAATAAAAATATAATGAATGAGAAAAGCTAATTCCATAATATTCAGGTATATAGCTAGTAATAGTCAAATATGCAAAACTACCCACAAGTCCTGTTTAAGATTAAAAAAAAAAAAAATCTGCAATACATTATAGTACCAGTATTATACAGCCTAACCAGTGTCATAGCGCGACAGTGTAGTGGTGGGGACTGAGTATACACTGCTGTATACTGTGCTTCACTATTTTGCTGGCAGTACTATACTCACTACTCTCAAAAAAAATCACCTGCCATACAGTATCATAGTATCAAACCAGTGTGATCCAGTCATATCCAGGTACATAGAGTGACTGTCTAATGATAGGGATTGAGTATACGCCGCTGTATACTGTGCTATACTACTGCCCCAAACTAAAAAAAAATAAAAAAATCCTAGAATTAGTGTTTAATGTTTGATGCATCCATGTACTCTCCCCCTGCTGTGCCAGCTTCATTTCCATGGTGTTTCCATCACTGTCTGGGGTTTTCAGGTGACCAGACAATCCCCCCCCTCCCGCTGAATACGAGGCCCCTGAAAAATGCTTAAGTCTCCCATTGACTTTAAAATTTTACGTTTCTCCAATCGAGCACTCCAGCATCGGAAAATACACAACTCAAGTAAGAAGCATTTGAACATTTTATTCCTCGCTCATCTCTATTGTCTATAGCTGAGAATAGTGATATGGAGACATTAGCAGCGTTTCCTATGACCTGTGATAGGATGAGAATTACTATCCCAATAACCTGCACAAATCCCGGACACATCATTTATTTTATACAATCTGGGAAGGAGTTCTATATTGTGTGGACTGTCCAGGAATCTGCAGATCCCTGTCATCTCTGGAGCCATAACCCCCATCATCTATTACAGGAATATTACAGATAGAAGCCTGTATTGTGTCTATAGATGGGGAAGCTGTGTCTGCAGCCGTCACACTATTCTCTCCCCTTCTCTAATAGACACAACACACAGGACATTATCACTTACTCTGCACATAATATACTTGTATGAGGATCTCCTGGCTCTTGTATATTTGCTGAATAATGACAGATAGTGAACAGCCCCCCGATGATGAGGTCTCCATCCTGGTAACATTCCTCTAAATGATCATAATTTTTTCTGATCTTGAGATCACAGAGTAATTGTGTGGAAGGAAGCCATGGAAGTATCAGTATAATAAGGAAAATTAACATCTCATAAAAATAGGATGATAGAGAAGAAGCGTATACTGGTCTAAGTAATATATAATCATGGAAGCAGCAGGGACAGCAGAGACACAGAGCATGCGGCAGCTCATAGGATCAGTGACATTATGGTGGCTGCTCTCATCTCTCCTCTTCTTATACAGGATAATGGGATATATTTTACACTGTCTGGTCTCATCACACATTATTCTGGATCTGATCCCTGATGATTGTCGCCGGATCCATCTTTACAATAGAGAATCAGAGAAAAAGATGAAGAAGCAGAAATAACGTTCAGCCGTCCTTGTGTTATACTGATGTGTTTCTTTCCATATCCCACAGTCCTGTACACAGATTCCCATCACTCACATTAACCCCTGTCTCCAGTAAGGCTTACAATCTAATCTACACTCTAAGGGCCGTATTACACGGCCCGATCACCATAATAACTGAGCGGCGATCTGCAAGATCATCACACAGTTACTGAGCCTATGACACAGCTCCATTGCTCTTCTTGCTTTTAAAGTGTAATAATAAAGTCCACACATTCTCTTTTCACACTCCCCAGTGTCTTCCTGGCTTCTCCCAGTTCCCTGCCGCCGCCGATGCAACTTCAGAGCCGGTCTCTGAAGTGACAAGCCCCTCAGCCAATCACTGGGCACTGTGTTCCTGTCCCGGCCAGTGAATGGCTGAGTGGCCTGTCACTTCAGATGCTGCCGGGAGCGGGTTGGAGCTAGCAGGACATCAGAGCGCTGAGAGGTCTGTCAGATTCATCAACCTTCGGCCGCACATCACTATTACACGTAACTGTTACACGTAGTGATGCGAGCCCGGCAGCCGGTGATTTTAGGTCAGGATTTAAAAGACACAGTCAGCCAACGATCCACTTGACTCGGCCGGGTATCGCTCCATGTAACAGGGCCCTAAGGCTACATTGATAAGTTCAGTAGTTTTTCTGGACTGTGTATCATGTCTGCAAAAGAATTTATTGTAGTTCGTCCATTTTGCATCCGTAATCTGTATTTTCAAATTCTAAAATAGGAGGGCATGTGATATAAAGCAAGTTTCCAATTTACATGTATTTATTTATTTTTTAATTGTATCCAGGCCTAGTTTCCGGAAGGCAGCTATATAGCAGTTATACTTACCTGTATCCAGGTCCAGTCCCCTGAAGGCAGCTATATAACAGTTATACTTACCTGCCATCAGAGCCGCACGCACATGTACCAAGCTGTCTACAAATACATTGCTGAACAAGACCCCTGATGAAAAGTAGCAAAGGAAGCGGCGTCGGGTCATTTGAACATCTATATCAACAAAAGGAAAGTAAAAATTTGCACAGTCATATATGGATGTTTACAAAAAGGTCTATTGTTTACTAAGCTTGTTTTGCACTATGGAGCACATGAAAGGACTGCGGGGATAGTGCATATATACATAAAAGCGGTTACAAGACCAAGAGACTGTTGCAATATATGAACTGTGTTTACATGTTGCGTTGATTGCACTAAGGCCAGGACAATTAGATAGAATAGGATGGTGGCCGGTTTGTAAATAGTTAGTAGAGTATATCACGTGTGTTTACAGGTTTATTATTTTAAGTAAAGAAATTAATAAAGATTTTAATGTTTTCTATCAATCAGTGATTTATAATGTAATAAGAAAACCAACCCAAATATATAAATTCATCCTGTATTGTTATACTTACCTGTATCCAGGTCCAATCCCCTGAAGTCAGCTATATAACAGCTATACTTACTGTATCCAGGTCCAGTCTCCTGAAGGCAGCTATATAACAGCTATACTTACTGTATCCAGGTCCAGTCTCCTGAAGGCAGCTATATAACAGCTATACTTACTGTATCCAGGTCCAGTCTCCTGAAGGCAGCTATATAACAGCTATACTTACTGTATCCAGGTCCAGTCTCCTGAAGGCAGCTATATAACAGCTATACTTACTTGTATCGAGAGCCAGTCTCCTGAAGGCAGCTATATTACACCTATACCTGTATCCAGGTCCATACTCCTGAAGGCTGCTATAAAACACCCATACTTACTTGTATCCAGGTCCAGTCTCCTGAAGGCTGCTTTATAGCAGCTATACTTACTTTATCTAGGTCAAGTCTCTTTAACCCCTTTATGACCGCGGGAGTACATGTACACCCCCGCAGCACGTGACTTAACACAGACAGGCGTACATTTACGCCCACGGTTTACCCGATAGCTGAGTATACACACACAACGATCGGGTAAAGATGGCTGCAATAATAGATAGCAGGCCCTCTCTGCTTGTCAGCACGGGGGCTGATTTACACCCTCTGTGCCAACGATCGCTGTAATTGACTGGTCAATTAAAAACAGTCACTGACAGTGATTTTCAGCTTTCCGGGTCATCAGTGACCCGGAAATTAATGGCGATTGGTGCGGTCAATGTGTATAGTAAATGTGGCCATGGTGACGGCCAATGATGGCGATCTATGTAAAAATAAATATTTATACCTGCACCCCTCAATTAGTTAGCTGAGGTGCATAGAGCAGGTGGGTGTAGTGTAGTGCACCATACTATACTGATCCAGGCGTCCAGAGCGAAGATCCGGCGGTCCCACGTCGTTATCTTCTACCCGTCGTCTATCTTCGGCTATTTGGCTCCCCGTCGGCCATCTTCGGTTGTTTCTGGCAATCTTCCTCCAGGTTCGTGTAACTGCCCCTTAGTGGCTGATCAGTGTATATTGTACACTGATCAGTAACTGGGGTTTGCAGATATCCCCCCTCCTTTTTTATGTGCCCTACCGCCGCTGAGTACTGACCAGCGTCACGCGTAAGTGCGCCGCTGATGAGCAACTCCTTCTTTTTGGCGTACAGGTTTTTTCCCACTCCTGGTTGAAAAAAAAACCTGTTTTTTTCCCCTTTATCCTACCGCTACTGTCTGCTACTGTTTACTGTCTGTCACGTAAAAAACACTACATTACACTACACTAGCCTACATTACACTACACTACTTGAAATAAAGGTTTACACTACACCATTACACTACAATACACATTTACATACCCCCCCACATACCAATCCCCATATGAAAATGGAACACAGGGTGTTTTCAGCGGAGGAAGCTTACGGTCCTATTGCCTCCGACACCGAAACAGCCAGTGAGGATGAATGGGGGGATCCTTCTTTCCTCCATTCATCTTCATCATCATAATCATCCAGTAATGATGAATACCCACGTAGGTGTCCAAGGAGGACGCCTCGTGCTGCAACCCAGACACGTCATCTCATACCGCCCCCCAGACAGGTGACCTCATACCGATCTCCGACCCCCAGACAGGTAACCCCATCCCGCCTCCCAGACAGGTGACCCCATCTAGACCCCAACCTCCTAAAATTATCAGCCCCAGATTCCTGGCTTTGTAGCACGAGCAGGAATCTAAATTAACCCCACAGGTCTCAGAGAAATAGACTTTTTCAAGCTCTATTTCTCTGGTGAAATTTGATGGTGGCGCAAACAAACTTGTACGTGCACCAATCTTTAGCCCAGAACCCCTCCTCTTCTTTTGCTAGGCCCATGGCATGGACCCCTGTTGATGCAGCGGAGATGAGGAATTTTTGGGGGCTCCTGCTGTTCATGGGCCTAGTAAAAAAACCCATTTAGAGTATATGAGGGTAGGGACACCCAAACCTAACCCCGGAATGCCCCCATCCTCGTAGTTAGTGAAAAGATCATTTGGGAATTAATCTTCCCACTGCTGGATAAAGGTTATTATCACCTGTACGTTGATAACTTTTATACCAGCATCCACCTCTTCTGGTCCCTGGCTGCCCGAGCTACTGTAGCGTGCGGCATGATTCATAAAAATCAAAGAGGCCTCCCAAATCATCCGGTAAGACAACCAATGCCAAGGGGGAAAGTAGGGCCTTTGCCTGTGAAAATATGTTGTCGATCAAATATAAGGAAAAATGCGATGTCCTTATTTTGACCACAATTCACAGGAATAGCACCACCCCTGTCCCTGTACGTGGTACCACAAACAAACTTAATTGTGTTCTAGACTACAATCAGTATATAGGAGGCGTTGATCTCTCAGATAAAGTCCTCAAACTATATAATGCCACGAGAAAACCCAGAACGTGGTAAAAAAAGGTGTCCGTATATCTGGTCCAAACAGCAATGTACAACGCTTTTGTGCTGTACCGATATGCCGGCCACCCGGGGAAATTCCTTGAATTCCAGGAAGCAGTAATAAAAGCCCTGATATTCGGCAGCCACGGAGAGGGCCCCAGCGCTTCTGGATATGAAGGATCCCGTATCAAACCAGGGCAACATTTTCCAGGTAAAGTCCCCCACACTTAAAAAAGGGGAAATCCCAAAAGAAGTGCAGAGTGTGCCACAAAATGGGGATCAGGAAGGACACCATTTTCCAGTGTGACACCTGTCCTGATCACCCCGGCCTCTGCATACTGGATCGCTTCAAGGCGCACCACACGTCATTGGAGTTTTACATTTTCTAAATTCTGTCCCTTATTCCTATTTCAGGGGTCACGTTGGTCCAGGGATTATTCTGATTGCCATTTTGGAGTCGGGAAGGAATTTTTTCCCTGTGATGAGGCTACTGTCGTCTGCCTCACAAGGGTTTTTTGCCTTCCTCTGGATGAACACAGGTTAATGGACACCTGTCATTTTCAACCTTATAAACTAATAATTAGCATAATACCCCCAAATAAATTATAATTGTCCCTTTTCCACAACTAAACAGGTATGGCCCCCATTCCCATTAGAGACTTGCCATGTTGCATTTACAACATAACAGGACAGTGGAAACCCCCCACAAGTGACCCCATTCTGGAAACTAAACCCCTTAAGGAATCTAACTAGGGGGGCAGCAGGGATATGGACCCCTTGGTAATGGGCACATTTGTGCCGTGAAAATGAAAAAAAAAAAATTGTATTTTTTATTTTCACAGCACATGTTCTACATATGTGCCCGTCGCTCACAGCACCCCTTGTTAGATTCCTTGAGGGGTGTAATTTCCAGAATAGGGTCACTTGTGGGGAGTTTCTACTGTCTTAACAACACAGGGGCTTTGTAAATGTGTCATGGCCTCCATCCTCCATTCCAGCCTCTAAATGGCACTCTGTCCCTTTGGTGGCTTGCCCTGTGCCCATATGGCACATTATATCCACATATGGGGTATTTTCGTACTCAGGGGACATTACCCTACACGTTTTTTTTTTTGTTTTTTTTTTTCCTCTTTTAACCCCTTGTGGAAATGAAAAAAAAAAAAAATCAAGGCTAGACCAACATT
The DNA here is from genome assembly GCF_027789765.1 of Dendropsophus ebraccatus. Lineage (NCBI taxonomy): Eukaryota > Metazoa > Chordata > Amphibia > Anura > Hylidae > Dendropsophus > Dendropsophus ebraccatus. The sequence goes on along the minus strand of NC_091460.1, from coordinate 8,626,795 downwards.
TAGTGTAAAAAAAATTTTATTATTATTTATTTTACACTAAATCATTGATATAGTCTTGATTTTTTTTTCATTTTCACAAGGGGTTAAAAGATGAAAAAAACACAAAATGTGTAGAGCAATTTCGCTTTAGTACGGAAATACCCCACATGTGGACATTAAGCACCATGCGGGTGCAGGGTAAGCCTCCAAAGGGAAGGAGCGCCATTTGGCTAGAATGGATGGCGAATGTCATGTCGCATTTACAAAACCCCTGGGTTGCCAAGACAGTGGGTACCCCCCACAAGTGACCCCATTTTGGAAAAAAAAACCCTCCAGGAATCTAACAAGGGGTTCATAGAGCATATGGATCCCTTGATGATGGGCACATTTGTGCCGTGAAAGTGATAAAATGAAATTTTTCACCTACACGTCACATTGTTCCACATTTGTGCCCATCACCAGTGGGATCTATATACTTACTGCACCCCTTGTTAGATTCCTGAAGGGGTGTAGTTTCTAGAATGGAGTCACTTGTTGGGGGTTTCCACTGTCTTGGCAACACAAGGGCTTTGTAAATGCGACATGGTTCTCGAAATCCACATCCAGCCTCCAAAAGCCAAATGGTACTCCTTCCTTTTGGAGGCTTGTCTTGTTCGAACTCGGGACTACTCTACGTGTTTTCTCTTTTTTTTTTTCTCTTTTAAACCTTTGTGAAAATGAAAAATTCACGGCTAGGCCAATGTTTAATTGTAAAAAATGGAATTTTTACACAACATAATTGATCTAGTCTTCACATTTTTCGTTTGCACAAGGGGTTAAAAGAGACAAAACATGTAGAGCAATTTCCCTGAGTACGGAAATACCCAACATGTGGTCATAAGGCGCCATGCGACTGCATGGCGAGTCTCTAAAGGGAAGGAGGCTGGATTTGGCTGGAATAGAATGGAATGTTTTACCAAGACAGTTGAAACCCCCCACAAGTGGTCCCATTATGGAAACTACACCCCTTAAGAAATGTAACAAGAGGTGTAGTTGACTGGCACAAATGTGGAACAATGAGGCTTAAAAATGAAATATAAATTTTTTTCCACTATAATGTTGGTTTATCCTTGAATTTTTCATTTTTACAAGGGGGTAAAAGAGAAATATACACACCAAATGTGTAGAAACATTTCCCCTGAGTCTTTAAATACCTAACATGTGGACAAAAAGTTCCATGTGGGTGCATGGCAAGCCTCCGAAGAGAAGGAGCGCCATTTGGATTTTGGAGGCTGGATTTGGCTAGATGAATGATGAATGATGAACGCCATTTCGCATTTACAAAGCCCTTGTGCTGCCAAAACAGTGGAAACCCCCCACAAGTGACCCCATTCTGGAAACTAAACCCCTCAAAGAATCTAACAATGCAATGAGGATATGGACCCCTTGATAATGGGCACATTTGTGCCGTGAAAGTGAAAAAATGAAAATTTTCACTTTCACGTCACATTGTTCCACATTCGTGCCCGTCACCAATGGGGTCAATATGCTCAATGTACCCCATGTTAGATTCCTTAAGGGGTGTAGTTTTCAGAATGGGGTCACTTGTGGGGGGTTTCCACTGTCTTGGCAACACAAGGGCTTTGTAAATGCGACATGGCCCTCGAAATCCATTCCAGCCAAATCAAGCCTCCAAAAGCCAAATAGCGTTCCTTGCTTTTGGAGGCCCGTCTTGTGGCCGCATGGCGCTTTATGTCCACATATGGGTTATTTCTGTACTCGGGAGAAACTGCTACACATTTTTTTTTTTTTTTTTTCATTTATCCCCTTGTAAAAATGAAAAACTGAAGGCTAGAACAATGTTTTATTTTTTTAAAAAAAAACTTATTTTTCCATTTTCATGCCACATTGTTCTGGCACCCCAGAGCCTCTGCCAACCTGAAGTGGTACAGTCAAAAATGACCAAATATAACGGAAACAGATTGCTGAACTCAGGGAGACCAGCCAAACGACAACACCACCAGCTGCTAGTGAAAGCGCTCAATGCAGTGAAGTTCTAGGTGCATTGCCCCCTTGGTAAACATGAATATGCAAAAGAGGAGCCCATGGAGCCTCATTGAAGAGTCTCAAAACACAGGACTAGCCAGATATCCCTCCGGGAAGGACCCAGCCAAGGGGCAGCTCCTGTTAGGAAACCACTAAATCCACCATATTAAGTGGCCCTATAAGTCAGTGTAATGACAAGGGATAAACCAAGGCTAGGTAACCATCCACATACAGCTTTTTCGGGTTTTCGGGGTGTTGCCCCTCATCAGTGTGAAGCAGGATTCTGGCTAGGTGGGAGCAATGCCTAGTAGAGCCATAAGAGAAACAGATTGCTGAAGTCAGGGAGACCAGCCAAACGACAACACTACCGGCTGCTAGTGAAAGCGCTCAATGCAGTGAATTTGCAAAAGAGGAGCCCATGGAGCCTCATTGAAGAGTCTCAAAACACAGGACTAAATATAACGGAGGCATTGAAATTCACTAGGTAAGGGGCGGGTTACTCTTGCCATAGGCCCCGGGCTGATCACCAAGCCTTGGCCCCCCACCCCACTGTAACTATGGCAGCACTAGCGTACTGTTCACAGTATAGGTTAAATAATGTCACGATGCTCTGATTTGTGCAAAAAGGAGTTATTGTTTGCAAATCATGGCTAAATTGTAGCCAGGGAGAATACAAACAATAAGAACAAAGTCTTTTTTTAGGTGGCCATGAGCCCCCCAGGAGCTCAGGGCCCCGGGCTACTGCCCGAAACTGACCTATTATAATCCACTACTGCACTAGGCGCTTCTTTATATCTGAGGTTTGCGATTGCGTCAAATAGCGCAATAGGGCCACATATGGGGTATTTCTATACACTGCAGAAATAGTACAATAAATATTGGGGTGCATTTGTCTGGTAATAAGTTTATAATTATGAAAGATATTGGATTACAATAAAATTTATGCACAGAAAATTAAAACATTCAATTTTCTTACACACTCTTTACACTCTTACCCACGCTTTTAATTCTGTGACTCACCTAAAGGGTTATAAAAACTTTCTGGATGTCTTTTTGCACAGTTTGGGGGGTGCAGTTTCTGAAATAGGGTGCTTTGTGGGGCTTTGTAAAATATAGTCCCCTCAAATACATTTTAAGGCTATGTTCACACTACGTAAAAGTACGTCCGTTGTTGCCATCGGCTCTACTTTCTCCGCAGTGGAAGATTACCTTATGTCCTATGGGGTCCCGACTGGAGCGTTTACACATCTTATACGCTCCGGCCGGGATCCCGTGCAGCGCCGCAAATAACTGACATGACATGCCGTAGGAAACCCTGTCCGTTCACACAATGAAGCAAGTGGCTCCGGCCGCTTGCTTCATTGTGTGCTGTGGGAGGTTCTGATGCGGGCGCGCACTGATGCGCCCACATCCGAACCCTGCGGCCGGAAAGATCATCCTGCAGCCTGTACTCTGATCTGGGAAGAGACCGTCCGTTCTCACGGAACGGCCAGTCTCATACATAGTGTGAGCCTATATCTGAACAGGACCCTAAAAAAAATCTGATTTAGAAATTTTTGTGAAAATTTGGAAAATTTCTGCTAATGTCTAAAAAAATGAAAGAAAGATTATTAAATGCTGCCATCATAAAGTAGACATATTGCTAATGCTATTTAAAATATAATTTATGTGGCATAACAATTGTCTATAAAAGCAGAAAGGTTTCAAAGTTGGAAAAATGCAATTTTCACTTTATTTTGTTTTTTTTCATACAGATTTGTTATAAGTATCAACTCCAATTAACTACAATTGTAAAGAACTATATGTCACAAGAAAACAATCTCAGAATCAGCAAAATAGGTAAAAGCATTCCCAGGTTATAAATGAATAAAGTGACATAGGTCATATTCATAAAATTTCAGGCCTGGTCCTTAAGTCGTTAAGGCTGCTATATAACAGCTACACTTACTTGAATCAATCAAGTTCCAGTCTCCTGAATGCTGCGATAAAACAGCTGTAAATACTTGTAGCCAGGTCCACTCCCTTGAAGGCTGCTATATAACAGCTACACTTACTTGTATCCAGGTCCAGTCTCCTGAAAGCAGCTATATTACAGCTATACTTACTTGTATTCAGGCCCAGTCTCCTGAAGGCAGCTATATAACAGCTATGCTCACTTGTTTCTAGGTCCAGTCTCCTGAAGGCTGCTATTGAACAGCTATAATATTTTTTATACAGGTCCAGTCTCCTAAATGTAGCTATACTGTATAACAGCTATACTTACTTGTTTCCAGTCACAGTCTCCCGAAGTCAGCTATATAACAGCTATAATTACTTATAAGGCCTGGAAGTCAACTATATAACAGCTATAATTACTTATAAGGCCCGGTTTCCTGAAGGCTGCTCGATAACAGCTATACTTACTTTATCCAGGTCTAATATCCTGAATGCTGCTATATAACAGCTATAAATACTTGTATTTAGGTCCAGTCTCCTAAAAGCAGCAATATAGTAGTTTTTTTTTTACCCGTGTCCTGTCTCCTTAACCCAGATATATACCAACTATAAAAACAGTAAAAGTCAAAATGGAAGTCAGCTCACCTCTATGTTATGTTGGCAGGATTTCAATGCATTCAAGAGGGTGCACGGTTCTGGGCGGTGGCTGGCCGTCGGCAAACAAGTTGAACTGAAGAAAATGTGGATCCGGCACTCCAAAAATAGGTTAAAAAGTTATATGCTTTATTCAATCATTTTAAAAAACAGCAGAGCAACCAGTGCTGTGTGGCCTGATAGATTGACGCGTTTTGCGCATGCGCGCTTAGTCATAATCTAGTGAATGATGTGCAAGTGTGAGTTTAAAATCAAGTTGAGGCCAATAGAAGTGTTCCCAATGCAGACATGTGCAGGTGGGATAAGTGCATGCAATTAGCTTTCCGACTATGTGTTTGCACTACTCGGGAGATCTAGCGGTTAATACACATTGCAATTTATTAAGCATAAAATATATACTCTGCGTGTAGTATCGCGATCTCCAACATGTGGAGGATAAGAAATGGACATAGCAATATGTAAAGGCATATATGTTATTTATGTTATTTGCCGGCATGATCTGAGATGAACTAAATGCCGTATATGCTGAGATTCAAATAACGCATGTTGTGAATACTGTCACACGCCCACAAAGCTGTGTGAAGCGTGGAATGCACACCCGCCAGCATCCACAGCGATGCCATGATTCCATCCATGCCGCTCGCAAGTATACATGCTGCCAACCCAAATGGCCGATGGCCACGGCAACATGCGGATGTTTGAGTGTACAATTATTGTGGGGAAGGAGAAATTGAACAAATAGGTAAGTATATGGACAAAAGTGGTTGGCATTTATGGTATGTAGTTCTGGGGTGCACGGGTACATGAATATGTTAGAAAATATATATATATAAGAAAAAATATATGTATGTAAACTGCACCAACATGAATCTTGATCCATTAACATGAAAAAAAAATGTGTATATTAAGTTTACGAAAAATAATAATAATAATCCATACTTAGTCCATGTAAAACTGGGTCATAAGTGATATCTGCAAACTGATGTGCACAAACTGTAAATCAATTAATCTAGTGATAGAGGAGGTCATTTTTATAATTAAGTCCATGTGGAATTCTTGTATCCAGCTTGAAAATGTACTCTGCTTCTTTGCTGAAGAGTTGTTTCAATCTGTTGCCTCCTCTTATGGATGCATCTATGAGTTTGATGCCATAATAAAACAAATGAGAAATGTCCCTGTCATGTACATCTATGAAGTGCTTCGCCGCACCCGAACAACTGAAGTTGGTGTTTTTCCTTATGTCGGTGATATGTTCACTAATTCTTCTCTTCAGTTTTCGTGATGTGCAGCCGACATATTTTAGATCACACATTTCACATTCTATTATATAAACAATGTGGTCGGTTTCACAGTTAATGGAATCTGTAATGCTATACTTTTTCGTATGGTTGCTGTTAGTACAATCTTTAGTATTTCTGCAGTGCTTGCACATGTTACACCGTGGTCTGTTACATTTGAAATTACCTTTTGGTTTGTCTCCTTTCATTGTAATAGGTTTTAATATAGGTAAGGTGCTAGGGGATAAATCGTCCCGTAAGGTGCGTCCTCTACGTGCCACGCAACGTACTCCTCCATCTATTATTTCGCTTAGAACTGGATCTTGTCTTAGTATGTTTATATTGCGCTGTATTATTTTAGTGATTTCTTTATATTCCATAGAGAAGCGTGTTGAAAAAGTTATCGGTGATTGTAATGTATCTTCCTTTTTTCGTTCTTTTTTTCTCAATAACTCCTCTCTATTCTTGGTCTGTACAATTTTTTCGGCTCTTTCTAGGTAGTGTTTTTTGTATCCTCTTTCTTCCATTCTTGCACAAGCCTCCTTAGATTGTTTGTGGTACATGTCGGGTTTGGAACAAGCTCTTTTTATTCGGGTGAGTTCACTCACTGGTATTGCCCTGGCCGTATGTAGAGGATGGTTACTCTGGGCGTGCAATATCGTGTTGCCCGCTGTGGGCTCACGGTAGAGGGATGTACGAACTATGTTCGTATCTTCGTCTACTTCCAAGTGAATATCCAAAAAGGAGATGCATGTTGGATGTGTAGTATGGGTGAATCTGAGATTGTTATCGTTTTTATTGCAATATTCCAGAAAGTTCATCATGGTGGAATCTCCCCCCTGCCATACGATGAGTACGTCATCAATGAAGCGACCGTACCACCGTATGGCAGAGGAGAAAGGATTTGTACAAGAGAATATGTATTTCTCTTCCCACCATGCAACGAATAGCCCAGCTAAAGTGGGGGAGGATTTGGCCCCCATGGGGGCGCCCCTAATTTGTAGAGAAAATTCATTGTTAAATGAAAAATAATTATGTTTCAAAAGGAAAGATGTTACCTCCAAAATGTATTCTCTCAATTCACAGCTATAACTGCTGTATCTATATAAGTGGTAAGCTAGAGCTTCTAAGGCTTGATTGTGGGGAATGGATGAGTATAATGCCGTTATGTCACAGCTGAGCCACTTGTTATTGCTGGACCATTTAAACCCTTCGAAAGTTCTCAAAACTGTACCACTATCTTGAAGATAGCCAGGTACTCGCTGGACTAAGGGTTGCAATAAATTGTCCACCCATTCACATAATTTCTCTCCCAAGGAGCCTACCCCTGAGATGATGGGGCGAAGGGGGGGAGAAAAGATCTCCTTGTGCACCTTGGGGAGTCCGTAGAAGGTGGCGACCCTGGGGTACTCCCGGACGAGGCCTGCCACGTCTCTGTCGCTGAGTATGCCCAGGGCCACACCCTCCTCCACCACTGTGCACAGGAAGGTCTTGAAAGTCTGGGTGGGATCACTTGTGAGTTTGCGGTAGGTGTCACCATCATGTAATATATCATATGCCAATTTAATATACAGATTCCTATGCAAAATCACTATTTTCCCCCCCTTATCAGCCATTTTGATAATGAGTTGGTTGTCATTTTTTAAGTCTCGTATGGCTTCACGTTCCCTAGCAGTGACATTTGTCCGGGTGGCTGATGATTTAGTTATGTCAAACAATTTACGGAGGTCTCTCTCCATGACATGTTGGAGATCCTCTAAGGCCGGGACCCTGGATTTATAAGGATAGAAATTCGGGTTGGAATAGTTGGTTGGCATGTTATGTATACTCTCATTGGTAGAATATTCACTTTCATATTCCATGTTATGTAACTCTACCAATCCAACTTGTTCCCTAAAGGTTAAATCTGGGAATTCATTGGACATGATGCAGCACTCAGTCCTTTTATTATTTTCTTTATCCGCAAAGAAATTTCGTTTCACTGTAAGGGTTCTGGCCAGACGATTAATGTCCATGAGTGTGTCGAACAAATCGAAATGGGTGGATGGAACAAAGGATAGTCCTTTAGATAGGACTCTGATATAGTGTCTTCACAGAATAATTTATAATACTTTCCGAGTTTATTAATTCCTTTGTATTCACCTGTTCATGTATATTTAGTGTTTCTTTTTTTGTGGGATCTTCCTGTTGTTGTTGGTTTTTCTTCCTATGTTTTCTTCCTCCTCTTCTTTGTCGTTTTTTGACATTTGTCCCTTATTTTGTTGTTGACTGGATTGTTCTTGTCTGGTACGTGAATTGGTCGGTGTGAAATCGTTGAGATTTAACCGTGCACCCTCTCCTTTTCCCCTGTAATTATGTGTTTTCCTCTTAGGAGCAGCTGCGTTTTCCACACTAGTATCCGACGTTTGGTCATAATCCGACTCTTCTGACCTCTCGGATTCAGTTTGAGAGAAACTTACATGTAAATTGCCTTTCGATGAAGATTGTTTATTTTTGTTCCTCAGTATTGGTCGTGGTTTAAATGGACGGAATTGCTTCCATGTATAAACTTGGTTTGTGGAATAATCCTCATTGTCGCGCTGAAATTTGCTTTTTTTTCACAGAGACAATATAGTTTTCAAGTTCTTGTATTTTTTGTTGCATTTTGCTGTTCAAATCTTTGTATTCTGAGGTATCTGCAAATTCATGTACTGTGTTTTTTATTTCTTCTAGTTGTGGTTTAAGTTCCTCTAATTTTCTTTGTTCATATTTGGTGATGGCTTTTATGAGTTTTAATGAACACTCCGTGAGAGCTTCCTCCCATTCTTTCTGGAATTCTTCACAGAATATAGTTATGGAATTTTTATAAATTCTCAATCCACGTGGTATCATGTTTTTTTCTAAGTAAGTTTTTAATGTGCTATAGTCCCACCACAACTTTAATTCTTGGATGCATAATTTCTCCCACTTTTGGAACAAAGTTTTGCACTCTGGATTAGCATTACTCAATAGATCAAAAACCAAGTTAAGCTGCCTTTCTCTGTCCTCTTCCATATTGGTTGGGTTCTTCAACAAAGAAGCAGAGTACATTTTCAAGCTGGATACAAGAATTCCACATGGACTTAATTATAAAAATGACCTCCTCTATCACTACATTAATTGATTTACAGTTTGTGCACATCAGTTTGCAGATATCACTTATGACCCAGTTTTACATGGACTAAGTATGGATTATTATTATTATTTTTCGTAAACTTAATATACACATTTTTTTTCATGTTAATGGATCAAGATTCATGTTGGTGCAGTTTACATACATATATTTTTTCTTATATATATATATTTTCTAACATATTCATGTACCCGTGCACCCCAGAACTACATACCATAAATGCCAACCACTTTTGTCCATATACTTACCTATTTGTTCAATTTCTCCTTCCCCACAATAATTGTACACTCAAACATCCGCATGTTGCCGTGGCCATCGGCCATTTGGGTTGGCAGCATGTATACTTGCGAGCGGCATGGATGGAATCATGGCATCGCTGTGGATGCTGGCGGGTGTGCATTCCACGCTTCACACAGCTTTGTGGGCGTGTGACAGTATTCACAACATGCGTTATTTGAATCTCAGCATATACGGCATTTAGTTCATCTCAGATCATGCCGGCAAATAACATAAATAACATATATGCCTTTACATATTGCTATGTCCATTTCTTATCCTCCACATGTTGGAGATCGCGATACTACACGCAGAGTATATATTTTATGCTTAATAAATTGCAATGTGTATTAACCGCTAGATCTCCCGAGTAGTGCAAACACATAGTCGGAAAGCTAATTGCATGCACTTATCCCACCTGCACATGTCTGCATTGGGAACACTTCTATTGGCCTCAACTTGATTTTAAACTCACACTTGCACATCATTCACTAGATTATGACTAAGCGCGCATGCGCAAAACGCGTCAATCTATCAGGCCACACAGCACTGGTTGCTCTGCTGTTTTTTAAAATGATTGAATAAAGCATATAACTTTTTAACCTATTTTTGGAGTGCCGGATCCACATTTTCTTCAGTTCAACTTATATACCAACTATACTTACTTGTATCCCGATTCAGTCTCCTGAAGTCAGCTACGTAAAGCTATACTTACTTGTATCCAGGTCCAGTCTCCTGAAGGCAGCTAAATAACAGCTATAATTACTATATATAGGTCCAGTCTCCTGAAGGCTGCTATAGAACAGCTATACTTACTTGTATCCAGGTTCAGTCTCCTTAATGCAGCTGTATTACCGCTATACTTATTTCTATCCAGGTCCAGTCTCCTGAAGGCAGCTATACTTACGGTATTTAGGTTCAATCTCTTTAAGGTCGCTATATAACAGCAAAGTAGCCTTGCAGCATTGGGATCTTGGGTTGAAATCCCACCAAGGGCAACTTATGATACGAGTTTGTATGTTCTACTCCTGTTTCTGTTGGTCCATTTCATACACCTCTCCGGGCTCAGGTTCACATGTAGATGATATGATGTTCCTCAATGCAGACGTAAGGCAGGGGGATGATGTCATTTCTTCGCAATCAGGCGGGCCCTGAGTGGTATGCTCAGAGGTCTGGTCACATGATATGGAAAGGCCAATGGAGAACAAGCAGAGGGATGTAGCAGAGCTGATTCAGAGTAGTGGAGAGGAGTTGGTTTTTTAATATAATTCTCATTTCCAGTGTCCCATATACATCATATTTTGTTGTCCTCCTCATACTGTCTATCTTCCTCCTTCTCCTCCCATTATATTTGCTGACAGATGCTCCAATTATTCACTGTCAGTCCAGTTTCTTACCCACTCCTCTCCACTACTCTGAATCAGCTCTGCTACATCCCTCTGCTTGTTCTCCATTGGCCTTTCCATATCATGTAACCAGACCTCTGAGCACACCACTCAGGGCCCGCCTCCTGTTACTAGGATACTGGACACTCACTCTCTCGATTGGCCAGCAGGAGCTGGCAGCTGCTCAGGACTTGATTACACTGTTACTGCTATAAACATTCATTCATTTATTTATTTATGTTTCAAACCCCCTTTTCCTGCCTGTTTATGAATGAATACATGTCTAACCACTCATGCTGTATAGTGTAAACCACACTCTTTGTTCTTTTGGTCCATCCACACCTTTGATGCATTATGTTACTATTGTTCACTGTTTACTAATTCTTAGCCCCGCCCCCTAGGTAAGATTGGCGCCTTTTTTCACCTCATATAAACAAGCTGTTTGGCACATGGCATACATGCAATCGGATGAAGGGAGATGCAACTCCTGAAACGCGTAACTGCTTATTTTATGTACATTTTTACTGATTTTATCCAATAAATCAGCCATTTTATGTTTTATACTCTACTCGTTGTGAAGGAATTTTTGGCAGCGCCAGGAAACCTACCCAGGTACTTTTTTCTTCTCTCTACTGCATGAAACTACGGGCCCCGACACTGGGAGAGTCCTGTTTCCTGGATCCTTTGGCCGGCAGCCATCATCCGACGCTACAAGTTAGCCCATAGTGGGGTGATAAGCACAAAGCCCAAGGGGCTAAAAGGTGAGAGTCCACCTATACTTTTAATTCACTCATTTTCATGTAACAGGATTACACGAGGCGCCATCCTCCCGGCTCCTTTTTCCCTCTTGTCTTATGTCACTAGTTAGGCTGTCATCCAGTTGCTGCCCTGGGGTTAGCCTAAGTGGACAAGTAGGCAGGGACAGGGGTTGTGGGTCGAGAAAGTGACTGTTATCTTTCCGGACCCCAGGACTCCCTAACAGCAGTTTATTCATGTTAAACCATGCCCACTTATTTAACCCCTTAAAGACAGAGCCTGAAATGGCCTTAATGACAGAGACAAATTTTATGAATATGACCAGTGTCACTTTATTCATTAATAACTTCGGGATGCTTTTACCTATCCGGCTGATTCTGAGATTGTTTTCTCGTGACATATTGTACTTTACATTTCTGGTAAATTGGAGTCGATACTTATAATGAATCTTTATGAAAAAACCCCAAATAACGTAAAAAATTGTGAAAATTGTGAAAATTTTGAAACTTTTTTGCTTATACAGAAAGTGGTTATACCACATAAATTATATGATAAATAGCATTAGCAACATGTCTACTTTATGTTGGCGGCATTTATTAAACGATCTTTCATTTTTTTTTAGACAACAGAAAGCGTAAAACATAAGCAGCAAATTTCCAAATTTTCAGTAAAATTTAAAAATCAGATATTTTTAGGGACCTGTTCAGGTTTAGGCCAGGTTCAGACTATGTAACTGTGTGGCTGTATTTGCGGCTGTAATTGTGCGGCGGTATTTTTGGTAGTTCATGCGTACGCTGGAAAGTATAGGATATACGGCTGCACAGTGCACACTATGTATGAATCTACGGCCCGATCGTAAACGGACCCGTTAAAAATTAACAAGACCATTGTTTGCGGCTGGACATGCGGCCGTGGATTGACAGGCGGTCCGAACGGAGTACTTCAAAAATAGCCGGCAATGATGCCGAATGCCGATGCCTCTAATAGTTAATATATTAAATTAATAAAACACATTTTCTTTGTAATAAAGTCCCTTTCGTTGGTCAATAATTTAATTCTAACGAATCCATCATTTTGCAATTAAATATACTGTTAAAATAAATAGATATATAAATAAATGTATATTTATATATATATATATATATATATATATATTTATTTTTTGACAGTATATTTAATTGCACAATGATGGATTTGTTAGAATTAAATTATTGAACACCGAAACTGAATTTATTTAATCGAAAATGTGTTTTATTAATTAAATATTAATTAGTACAGGAAGCTCCATAAGCCGTTAATTCATATTGCCGGCAATAGCGCATTCTGTACTAATCATCACTTTACTTTAATGAAAATATCAAATGTTTCTTCTAATTATGTTCTCACAATAGCATTATTAGAAGAAACATTTAGAATTACATGTGCGCTCAGCTGATTGGCTGATCGGCTCAGCGCACATATAATGAGCCGGTCCGCAGTACAGTGACTTCATTGTGCTGCGGACCAGCGAAGAGGACACATCGGGGTGAGTATAGAGCTCTCCCCACCCCCTCCCCAGCACTGCACCCCTCCCAGCAAGGAAGGGGGGTCAGTTAACCCCTTCCTTGCTGGGATGGGTGCAGTCTGACATCAGTCTGGCCCCCAAGGGGTTAAGGGGGATGCAATACATCCTCCCTTAACCCCTTGGGGGCCAGACTGTAAGCAGCGATCTGTAAAGATGCTGCATACTGTAAGGTGCACAACACCGCTCACAATGATGGGTGTTGTGCTCCTGTTTGTGTGTTTTTTGTGTGTTTCTCCCTTTTTGTTTTTCAGATATCGGTATCCTGGGGATTACGTCGGATTCCGTGGACTACGTCGATGACCAGCTTTTTTTTATTTTATTTTTTTAATAAAATGGTCAATGAGGGGTGTGGGGGTGTTTTTATTTGAATAAAAAAAAATTTTAACTCGTGTCTTGTCTTTATTTCTTTACTTTATAGACTTAGTAGTGGAAGCCGTCTAATAGACGGAATCCATTACTAAGTTGGGGCCTAGTGTTACCCGGTATAAAATGGCTAACACTAACCCCCTATTATTACCCCAGTACCCAATGCCACCAGGGGTACTGGGAAGAGCCGGGTGCCAGTGGTCCCGGAGCGTCAAAATTGGCGCTCCGGGACCGGGCGGCAGCAGGCTGGTAAGATTTAGGCTGGGGAGGGCCTAAACCAATGGCCCTTCCCACCCTGGTGTTACCAGGCTGCTGTCGTTTGGTTTTTAACCAGGCTGGTTATAAAAATAGGGGGGACCCTATGCATTTTTTTTTAAATAAATAAATAATAAAAAAAACATTGAAACAGTGTTTTTCAAGTAATTCCCACTAGCCAGTGCTTCTACCCATTTATTCTAATATTTATACACTTTACTTATCTATTTATGAGGTTTTTAGAATCTATCTATGTTCATGTTCATTTTTTTTTTTTTTTTAAATTTCCCTCCCCTCCCGCCCCTTTTGGGGGCGGGATTGGCGGGCTTTTTACCTCCATTTAAACCTGACTGTGTTCTACTCACTCATGCATACTGGTTCTGAGGAAGGGATAGCTTTTTCCCGAAACATGTTAACCTCATGCTTTGTTTTGTAAATAAATCCTCTATGATCTTAACTATCGGAATCCTGTGATGGTCCTACGGTAGCAGCGCTGGAGTCACTGTACCTGTGTTTTTTATCACTTTCTCTGCATCATTCCTATACGGGCCCCCGGTGGGAGCATCCCGTCCATTGGTACGTCTAGCTTAGCAGCTACCGGGATCTGGACATTGCTACACTTCTTAACCCTTTTGGGTGATACGCATCAAGCCCAAGTGGCTCTTAGGTGAGTGCAACATCTCCCTACCCACTATCCCATTTATCCTAAGGTGTTACACGAGGCGCCGGTGCCTGTGTTTTTTTGCTCTCTTTCTTTTAGCTTCGCATTGAGGTACACTATCCAGTGTCATCCTCCATCTGGCCGGCTGCACCGACAGCTCTAAGGGCTTATGGCGACTCATGCACCTCTGGGAATGGATTTCAAGGAAACACGTTTATCTCAACGGAACCGCTTATTCACAAGCCGAATTGGACATGCTCAGTCGACAACGACCGAGGATGGGACTGCCAAGTTACACAAGGATGTGGAACTTCAATTCAGACAGATGAAGGACACTTTTCATGAACTAGAAAAACTCAGTAAGTCTGAGATTTTGCATCAATTGGACTGTTTTTTTCTGAACATCTATAAAACTGAGAATATCATTCCCAGGGGCCTCAGACTTAGGGCACGTCCCACGTTTGAGGATGATCCAGAATTTGTCCAGAGCTGGGAACAAGCTCTAACCATTTGTTCCAAAACCATCATTGACATACTGGTTCAGAAAAGGGGAACTCTAGTCTCTACGAATTCCGAAAAAATAGACATTTGTCTACATAGACTCACTGAGTTCAAACATCTATCAGAATTCCCGAAATGGGACTTCAATTTCAACGGTAATATCAAAACCTTTGAGAAAGAAGTCCTGGATAAAAAAAGCCTCCAAACTAGAAAGGGACAGGAATGACTATAGCACGGGGAACATCAAATTCTGGCTTAAGCCGGATAATACCCATAAACGCACACATTCCCACATTCCATCTGCAGTCACTACTCCTAACATCAGACCACTCTTGCCACCACTCATGCGCCCTTACACTCGTAGGGGACCAACCCAGAAACCCCATCCAGCCCACCCTGGCTCTAAGCATGGCACAGTTAGACCCAGCCACCAACCTATGCATCACCGCCAAAACCACAACCCAGCCCCATTCCATCCAGCCCCCTTAAGACCTGTCCCTAAACCCAGGACACGCCTCATCACCAAGGCTACCGTGAATCAGGGTGGTCCCCAAGTCCCCACGCGGACCCAGTTTAATTCCCTGACTACAGATTTAGGCCATGTCACCATCCCTACACCGTCCATCATCCCCAAGGAACTTTTGGACGCATTACCGGAAGGACTCAACCATCCACCCTCGCTTCCCTTAGGCCGTTACGAGGAAGACTCGATTCTCGACGACTCCCTCTTAACCATCCACCCCGGCACTACTACCCCCAGCAGTGCCACCCGAGATGGGGAACTAGCTTTCCACACCCCACTTGGTTTCCCCCAACCATCTGTACCCTTCGACCATACCATACCGGATACTAACCTCACCCTCCTAGACAATGTGTCTTTTTTAGACCTTCCTCCCTTTCCCCCACCTACTCCCCACTTTCCTCCCCACCTACCTCTCCCTACTCAAGAGATCATCCACCGAGCCTTGCCACTCAGCGGAAAAAGAAAAGAAAGAGAGGATCTAGAGGAGGAGTTACCAAAAGATGTAAGAGACAAAAGAAACAAAAGGGATCCCCAAAACCAATGATAGAACCAGACCCGATTGAGAAAGTAAAAATCTTCAACCTTTCTAAACACACCCTCAACCACAAAGAAATAAACATTTTAGAAAAAGGCCTCAATTTCTGCCCCACCTCTAGAAGTAACGATTTTGACCTGTTTCTAGATCTCAATTCCTTCATTAGGAAACTCACGCTCAAAAGGCACTTTGCAATCAAGGAGTCTAATCAAAAGTCCTTTATCTTGTCCGAGACACCATCTTGCCCGATGAGCCCTCCCGCGATCAATAGCGGACTCAAACCAAAGTCTAACTTCTACCCACTGCAAAGCCGAGGTAATTACCTAGAAACTTTCTCCACCATGGTCATGTCAGACTTTGAATCTCTTCTACGCGGGCCCGCCAACATGACTCAAAACCTATCACTTTTAGAGAAAAAGACACTTCGCTGGTCATTAAACCAGCAGACAAAGGCGGAGGCATAGTGCTCCTTAACCCTTTAAGGACATGGCCCATTTTCGTTTTTACGTTTTCGGTTTTTCCTCCTTGTGTTTAAAAGGTCATAGCACTTGCATTTTTCCACCTAGAAACCCACATGACCCCTTATTTCTTGCGTCACTAATTGTACTTTGCAATTACAGGCTGAATTTTTGCATAAAGTACACTGCGAAACCAGAAAAAAATTCAAAGTGTGGTGAAATTGAAAAAAAAAAACGCATTTCTTTTATTTGGGGGAAATGTGTTTTTACGCCATTCGCCCTGGGGTAAAACTGACTTGTTATGCATGTTCCTCAAGTCGTTACGATTAAAACGATATGTAACATGTATAACTTATATTGTATCTGATGGCCTGTAAAAAATTCAAACCGTTGTTAACCAATATACATTCCTTAAAATCGCTCCATTCCCAGGCTTATAGCGCTTTTATCCTTTGGTCTATGGGGCTGTGCGAGGTGTCATTTTTTGCGCCATGATGTGATCTTTCTATCGGTACCTTGATTGCGCATATACGACTTTTTGATCGCTTTTTATTACATTTTTTCTGGATTTGATGCGACCAAAAATGCGCAATTTTGCACTTTGGGATTTTTTTGCGCTGACGCCGTTTACCGTACGAGATCAGGAATGTGATTAATTAATAGTTCGGGCGATTACGCACGCGGCGATACCAAACATGTTTATTTATTTATTTATTTGTTTACTTTTATTTAAAACCTGGGGAAAGGGGGGTGATTCAGACTTTTATTAGGGGAGGGGGATTTTTACTATTAACAACACGTTTTTTTTTTTTTTTTACACATATACTAGAAGCCCCCCTGGGGGACTTCTAGTATATACACTTTGATCTCTCATAGAGATCTCTGCAGCATAGATATGCTGCAGAGATCCATGAGATCGGCACTCGTTTGCTTTCGGCTGCTGCAGCCGGAAACAAACGAGTGCCGAGCCGAGGACGGCGCCATCTTGGACGCGTCCCCGGCCGGCATCAGTAACGGAGATCGCTCCTCCGGGACAAGGTCCCGGAGGAGCGATCTCCCCCACTAGACACCAGGGAAACGTTGCCTCCGGTAATCGGAGGCAGCTGTCAACTTTGACAGCTGCCTCCGATTAGCTAATTAGCGGGCACGGCGATCGGACCGTGCCCGCTAATAGCGGCGGTCCCGGGCTACACGCGGCACCCGGGATCGCGGCACTTCAAAGCGGGGCCGCCGCGCGGCCCCGCTTTGAAGTGCTAATGAGGACATAGGACGTACCGGTACGTCCTATGTCCTTAAGAGGTTAATAGAGACGACTACCTCCAGGAAGCCAACAGATTACTTTCCGACACACAATTCTATACCACCTTGGAAACTAATCCACTTCAAGTCTATACCACCAAATATAGACAATTCATTGACAGGGGTCTCGCAGCAGGAGTCCTCACCAAAACCGAACACGAATTCCTCAACATCATCGAACTCACACTGGCGACCTTCTACTATTTGCCAAAAATCCACAAAAACACCACCAGACCCCCAGGCCGACCCATTATTTCGGGTATAAACTCCCTCACGTCCAATTTATCCCGCTATGTTGACACCTTTCTGCAAGGACATGTACAAACCCTCAAGTCATATACACGTGACTCCTCCCACTTCATTCAACAAATCACCTCATTCATCTGGCAAGATAATTTTCTGTTTGTCACAATGGATATTTCATCATTATACACCGTTATAGACCATAAGTTGGGAGGTCACTCAGTTCGGGAATTTCTCAATCGGGACCCCAGGATGCCACCTGCCCAGAAAGATTTCATCCTAGACGCCATTCAATTTATCCTACAACACAATATTTTTCAATTTAACAGTAAGATTTACAAACAAAACCGTGGGACCGCTATGGGCAGTACATTTGCGCCCAGTTTTGCAAATCTATTTGTGGGAGATTTCGAAGACAACATCATCTACCAACATCCGTCATTTCATAAATGTATGCTTTACTGTCGTTACATTGATGACATATTCATCATCTGGGATGGTAGCGAATCAGAGATAGCGGATTTCATAAAGGACATTAATGCTAATAACTGGGGCTTGGAATTTACACACAACATCTACCACAACAACGCGGAATTCCTTGATATAGTGGTCTTTCACGAAGGTACCAGTATTCTCACCAAAACCTTTTTCAAAAGTGTCGATGGTAACAGCTACCTCCACTATCAGAGCGGCCATTACAACAAATGGCTCAACAATATACCCTTTGGCCAATTCCGCAGGATACGCAGAAATTGTACCAGGGCCAGCGACTTTAGGATCCAAAGCAGAACCATCACAAAACGTTTTCTTGCCAAAAAGTATCCCACTTCCCTCATTTACAATTCCCGGAAGAAAGCAGCACTTTTGAATCAACAGCAATGCCTCCAACCAGGGAAGAACAGCACCGCACTCTCCGAACTAACCACCAAGAAAGACTTCCAATTGAATTTCATCACGACCTACTCTTCAGACCATAAGGGCATCAAAACCATTCTAAAAAACCATTGGAAAATCCTCCAGAATGATCCATTCTTGAAAGACACCCTACCCCCATGTCCAGCCATCACGTTCAGAAGAGCACGTTCCCTTAAAAATATTTTAGCACCCAGCAAACTAAGGAGCATTACGAGCAGTAATAACCAAACCATCACGTCATCATTTTTGGCCAAACCACTAGGGAGCTTTAAATGCGGGATCAATAAGTGCAAATGTTGTCTCAATATCACCAACAGAGCTACAAACTTTAAGTCCACTATCACTGGTGACAATTTCCAGATTAAATCTTACATCTCATGTAGCACTTCCTATGTCATCTATCTACTCACCTGCTCCTGTGGAATCCAATATGTCGGTCGCACCACCCAACCGCTCCGTGCCCGTATGAATCAACATCGATCCAATGTCGAAAGAGGATTTCTGCTCCACAGTGTTTCACGTCACGCGGCAACCTGCTGTAATTGTAACTTCTCAGATTTCACTATTACACCTATCGAGACCGTCACAAGTGGGGGCCAGAGATTCCAGAGATTACGCAGACATGAGAACTTCTGGATTTTTAAACTGAAAACCTTGGTCCCCCAAGGACTCAATGAGTACATCGAGAATGTGCATAACTAGTAGCATCCACCTGTACATACAGGTCTTCCCCCTCCCCCCTCCCATGTCTCCATTCTCTTCCTTCCCCCCGTCCCCCTTTTTATTCCTACACTCCATCCCTCATCCATTGGTCTTTTCTATCATCTAGCTTCCACCGTAGTGGGCCATTTGTTTTTAATTTATATTTCTATATACTGTACATCTCGATATACTGTACAGTATAGTTTACATCTCGATATACTGTACATTCCGTTTAATTCCCCCTCTGTATTTGTGTGGACATATATAAGTGTATATTCATTCCACCTCAGTGGGCCATTTGTTGTTGTTTAATTTACATCTCAATATACTGTACATTGTCATTTGTTGTTTAATATACAGTACATTCCGCTGAATTCCCCCTTTAGTTATGTGTGGGCCTATATAAGTGGGTATTCATCCCTTCATTTATTCACCTATAAGTATGTTTTTTTTTTTTTATTTATTTATCCATTTACCCATGTAATAATTTATTATATTCATTTTTTATGTATACATGCGCTATTAGTTCTTCTCTCTCTCTCTCTCTCTCTCTCTCTATATATATATATATATATATATATATATGTATATATGTGGTATCAGTGTTTTTCAAGTAATTCCCACTAGCCAGTGCTTCTACCCATTTATTCTAATATTTATACACTTTACTCATCTATTTATGAGGTTTTTAGAATCTATCTATGTTCATGTTCATTTTTTTTTTTTTTTTTTTTAATTTCCCTCCCCTCCCGCCCCTTTTGGGGGTGGGATTGGCGGGCTTTTTACCTCCATTTAAACCTGACTGTGTTCTACTCACTCATGCATACTGGTTCTGAGGAAGGGATAGCTTTTTCCCGAAACATGTTAACCTCATGCTTTGTTTTGTAAATAAATCCTCTATGATCTTAACCCCTTAGTGACCGCCATGCTGCCTTTTCACGGCGGTCACTAATGGGCTTTATTCCGATGCGTACGCCTTTTAACGGCGTACGCATCGGAATGAATTTCCGCCCGGCGGCGGCGGCAGTACGGGAGATCAGCTGTCAGTATGACAGCTGACCCCATCCTGTAACTGCCCGGAGCGGAGGATTCTCCGCTCCGGGCAGTTTAACCCGTTAAATGCCGCTGTCAAAGCATGACAGCGGCATCTAACGGGTTCCGGTGTGTACCGGACGGCGCCGCAGGTCCACTTACGTGATCGGAGGTCCCGCGGCGCCGTCCGGTTCCTCTGATGTCCCCATGGTAACTCCGGGGTCCTAATGAAGGCCCCCATGTTTACCATGGATAAGCCATCCTGTTGACAGGGGTGGCTGTGCTACTGCCTGTCAGCAGGATGGTCACATGATACAATACACTGCACTGCAGAAGCAGTGCAGTGTATTGTATAATGTCAGCAAAGTCTTACACTAGTGTACAGTAATGTACACTAGTGTAAAAAAGTAAAAAAAAGTGCACCAAACACGATCCCCCCCAGCCCCCCTCTCCCCCATAATAAAAATGCATTACATTCCCCATACACTATAAAACATTACATACAAGTGATCAAAAATACAAATCATATACATATTTGGTATCGCTACGTCCGTAACAACCCAATCTATAAAACGATATCAATAATTATATCGCACGACACACGCTGTAAAAAAATAAACAAAAAAACAGTACCAGAATAGCTGTATTTTATCAATCTGCTTTAGAAAATACGTCATAAAAGAGATCAAAAAGTCATATACATATAAAACTTGGTATCAATAGAAACTACAGATCTTCCCGCAAAAAATAGGCCCAAAACCAGCTCTGTCGCGCAAAAGATGAGAACGCTATGGATCTTGCAATGCGGCAACAGTTTTTTTTGGTTTTGGCTAGGAAGAGAGTTTCTATTGCGCCAAAGCGGTAATAGTTAAAAAAACCTACACAAATGTGGTATCGCCGTAACCGTAGTGACCCAGAGAATGCATGTACTATGTTATTAGTGACCACTGATATGAATTTTTGCGGCGATCACTAATGGGCTCTATTCTGCTGCCATCAGCTCTTTATGGCGATGGCGCAGAATAGTGCAGCGGCGCCGGTAATGCCCGCAGCCCCCTCCTCTCAGCTATGGGAGGTAGCTGAGGGGTTGGGGCAGAGTGTGGGCTCAGTCCTGGCCAGTGCCCGCACCGATGATCGCCGTTATTACCAGTATAACGGCGGCCACAGTGAGAGGAGATGAATACATGTCACCCCCCCCCGTCACCCCCCTGAATAACCTTAGTGTTCACAGTGATTTATTTCTTAGGGTACAAACACACTTGTCGCATCGGCAGCGAGTTTGTCCAAAGGCCGACCCGTTAACCCCCTGGCCGCCGGAGACTATACATCACCTGGTCCCGACTATACATCACCTGGTCCTTCGCTGATTCCCGACACGTCCCACTCAGCCAATCAGTGCGCTGCCCCACCGCAGCACTGATTGGCTGAACGGGCCGTGAAGACGTTGTGAGCCCCGTAGCCGGGATCAGGTGACGTATAGTCTCCGGCGGCCGGGGAGTTAACGGGGCGAGCTGCGGACAAATTCGCAGTAGGGATGTACATCCCTGCTGCAAATTTGCGAGTTTGTCTGCCATTGAGTACACATGGCCGGGATCCTCAGCGAGTCTCGCTGCAAATACGCAGCCAGAAACTCGCTGCTGATACAGCAAGTGTGTTTGTACCCTTTAAAAAAAGATCAAACTCTCATTCTCTCCACCACCAGAGGTGGCGGAGAGCATGGGGCAATGATCAGGGACTAGCCAATGTGGTCCTGGTACAAGTGATCAGCGGTATATACTATATACCACTGATCACTTGTTCCAAATGCTGGCGGCACTTTTTGTCCCGTCACCACAAATCATTGATGACAGGATAAAAAGTCAAGTGCCCCAGATTACCCGTAACCACCTCGCATTACCTGAAACCACCTCGCATTACCTGTAACCACTCCGGATTACCTGTAACCACCCCAGATTATTCATAACCACTCCGCATTACCTGTATCCACCCCGCATTACCTGTAACCACCCCACATTACCTGTAACCACCCCGCATTACCTGTAACCACCCCGTATTACCTGTAACCACTCCTCATTACCTGTATCCACCCCGCATTACCTGTAACCACCCCGCATTACCTGTAACCACCCCGCATTACCTGTAACCACTCCGCATTACCTGTAACCACTCCGCATTACCTGTAACCACCCCAGATTACCTGTAACCACTCCGCATTACCTGTAACCACCCCAGATTATTCATAACAACTCCGCATTACCTGTATCCACCCCGCATTACCTGTAACCACCCCGCATTACCTGTAACCACCCCGCATTACCTGTAACCACTCCGTATTACCTGTAACCACCCCAGATTACCTGTAACCACCCCAGATTACCTGTAACCACCCTGCATTACCTGTAACCACTCCGCATTACCTGTAACCACCCCAGATTACCTGTAACCAATCCGCATTACCTGTAACCACTCCGCATTTCCTGTAACCACTCCGCATTACCTGTAACCACCCCAGATTACCTGTAACCACTCCGCATTACCTGTAACCACCCCAGATTATTCATAACCACTCCAGTTTTCCTGTAACCGCTCAGATTACCCTTAACCACCCCAGATAGCCAGTAAACACCCCCAGATTGCCTGTAACCACCCCAGATTGCCACAGGCTACCCATAACCACTACAGATTGCCACAGATTGCTCATACCCATCCCAGATTGCCTGTCACTCCTCCCCCAGATTGACCATCACCATCCCAGTTTGCCTGTGACCCCCCCCCCCAGATTGCTCGTCACCACCCCAAATAGCCAGTAAACACCCCCAGATTGTCCTTTACCACCCCATATAGGCAGTAAACACCCCCAGATTGTCCGTTACCACCCCATATAGCCAGTAAACACCCCTAGATAGTCGGTAAACACCCCCAGATTGTCCGTTACCACCCCAGATAGCCAGTAAAAACCCTCAGATAGCCAGTAAACACCCCCAGATTGCCCGTAACCACCCCAGATTGCCCGTAACCAACACAGATAGCCAGTAAACACCCCCAGACTGCCCATAAACACCCCAGATTGCCACAGACTGTTCGTACCACCCCAGATTGCCCATCACCACCCCAGATAGCAAGTAAACACTCCCAGGTTGCCCGTTACCACCCCAGATTACCTTTTTTAGCAACTGCGCTATTCTAATAACCAATACTAGCTGCAGTTTTGCACCAGCAAAATGACGCTCCTTTCCTTCTGAGCCCTGCTGTGTGCCCATACAGTGGTTTATGCCCACATGTGGGATACCGTTCTACTCAGGAGAACCTGCTTTACAGATTTTGCTGTGCATTTTCTCTCCTGTTTCTCGTGAAATTGAGAAATTTCAAACTAAACAAACATATTATTGAAAAAATTCATTTTTTTCTTTTTTACTTTCTAATTTTGAATCTTTTCCTCTAATACCTGTGGGGTCAAAATGCTCACTGCACCCCAAGATGACTTCTTTGAGGGGTGCCCTTTCCAAAATGGGGTGACTTTTGGGGGTTTCTCTTCGGCGGACACTACAGGGGCGCTGCAAACTCACCCTGCGCTCGGAAACTTCTTCAGAAAAATCTGCATTGAAAAAGCTAATTGGCGCTCCTTCTGTTCTGACCGCGGCTGTGTGCCCATACAGTGGTTTATGCCCACATATCGGGTACCGTTGTACTCAGGAGAACCTGCGTTACAGATTTTGGGGTGTGCTTTCTCTCCCTTTCCTTGTGAAGTTAAGAAATTTCAAACTAAACAAACATATTATTGAAAAATACTAGTTTTCATTTTTACTGTCTAACTTTGAATACTTTCCTCTAATACCTGTGGGGTCAAAATGCTCACTGCACCCCAAGATAACTTCTTTGAGGGGTGCACTTTCCAAAATGGGGTGACTTATGGGGGGGTTCTCTTTTGCGGACACTACAGGGGCTCTGCAAACGCACCTGGTGCTCAGAAACTTGTTCAGCAAAATCTGCACTGAAAAAGCTAATTGGCGCTCCTTCCCTTCTGAGCCCGGCTGTGTGCCCATACAGTGGTTTATGCCCACATATGGGGTACCGTTGTACTCAGGAGAACCTGCGTTACAGATTTTTGGGTCCGTTTTCTCTCCCTTTCCTTGTGAAGTTGAGAAATTTCAAACTAAACAAACATATTATTGGAAAAATTCAAGTTTTTCATTTTGACTGTCTAATTTTGAATACTTTCCTCTAATACCTGTGGGATCAAAATGGTCACCGCACACCAAGATGTATTATTTGAGGGGTGCACGTTCCAAAATGGGGTGACTTATGAGGGGGTTTCACTCTGCTGACACTACAGGGGCTCTGCAAACGCACCTAGTGCTCAGAAACTTCTACAGCAAAATCTGCATTGAAAATGCTAATTGGCGCTCCCTTCCTTCTGAGCCCTCCTGTGTGCCCATACAGTGGTTTATGCCCACATATGGGGTACCTTTCTACTCGGAACAACCTGTGTTACAGATTTTGGGGTGCCTTTTCTCTCCTGTTCCTTGCGAAATTGAGAAATTTCAAACTAAAACATATTATTGGAAAAATTCTAGTTTTTCATTTTTACTGTCTAATTTTGAATACTTTCCTCTAATACCTGTGGGGTCAAAATGCTCACCACACCCCAAGATGTATTCTGTGAGGGGTTAACTTTCCAAAATGGGGTGACTTATGGGGGGGTTTCACTCTGCTGGCACTACAGGGGCACTGCAAACGCACCTGGCGCCTGAAAACTTGTACAGCAAAATATGCACTGAAAAAGCTAATTGGCGCTCCCTTCCTTCTGAGCCTTGCTGTGTGCCCATGCAGTGGTTTACGCCCCCATATGGGGTACCATTGTACTCAGGAGAACCTGCGTTACAAATTTTGGTGTGCTTTTTCTCTCCTGTTGCTTGTGAAAATGAGATACTTTAATCTGAACGAACATATTATTTGAAAATTTCTATTTTCCATTTTTTTCCTGCCTAATTGTGAATAGTTTTCTCCAGCCCCTGTAGGGTTAAAATGCTCATTATACCCCTAGATTAATTCCTTAGGGAGTATAGTTTCCAAAATGGGGTCATTTATGGGGGTTTCCAGTATACAAGCCTCCTAAACACACTTAAAAAGAGAACTGGTCCCTAAAAAAATTAGTTTGGGAAATTTCATGAAAATTTGATAATTTGCTGATACATTTCTAAGCCCCGTAACACCCAAGAAAAGTACAATATGTTTACGAAATGAAGCCAGAATAAAGAGGACATATCGGTTATGTGCCCTAGTAACTAATTTATGTGATACAACTTTCTTTTTTTAGAAGAAGAGAATTTCAAAGTTTGTAAAGTGCAAATTTTTCGAATTTTTCATGATATTTTTATGTTTTTCACAAAAAAACACAAAAGATAGTGACAAAATTTTGCCACTAACATAAAGTGCCACATGTTACAAAAAAACAATCTCAGAATCGCTAGCATACGTTACACCATCACTGAGGTATAAGCGCATAAAGTGAGACAGGTCAGATTTTGAAAAATGAGCCTGGTCATTAAGGCTCAAATAGGCTTGGTCCCTAAGGGGTTAACTATCGGAATCCTGTGATGGTCCTACGGTAGCAGCGCTGGAGTCACTGTACCTGTGTTTTTTATCACTTTCTCTGCATCATGGCTGATATGTGTAATACACTTATCAGCAGCTACAGGGACCCTATTTTCCGCACCCTATCGCCGCTGAGTGTTGATCAGCATCGCACGAAAGTGCGCTGCTAATCAGCAACTCCTCCTTTTTGGCGTAGGGTGTTTTTTTTCTGTATTCTACTGCCACAGTCTGCTTATAAGTGCCGCACATAAGTGTGCCATTTATCAGCAACTCCTTTGTTGGCGTAGTTTTTTTTTTTTTATACTTACTGTAAAAAAACACGTAAAAAACACTACATTACACCACACTACATTGAATAAAGTTTGACACTACACCACTACATACCCCATATACCAATCCCCGTATAAAGATGGCCCCCAGGGTGTTTTCGGCATCAGAGGGATACGTTATTGCCTCCAACACCGAAACAGCCAGTGAGGATGAATGGGGGGGATCCTTCTTTCCTCCATTCATCCTCATCATCATCCAGTGACGTGTCTGGGGGGTAGCATAGCGTACGCTGCCCCCCAGACACGTCTTTTCCGCCAGTACCGTCCCAATAAGAGATGACGGTATGGTGTGAAATTCTACAAACTCTGTGAGCGTACCTCAGGGTACACTTACAGATTTCGGGTACGTGCACACTGCGGAATGGCGAAGGATAACCCTTTGTGCATTCCGCAGCTGGCACCCGCCGGCGGACTGATGCGGGCGCATGTCTCTACCTGTGTCATAGACTCCATTCTATGCACGGGCGGAATCCGTTGTCCATCCAAAGAATGAACACGTTGGACGGAGAGCGGAATCCGCCCATGCATAGAATGGAGTCTATGACACGTGTGGAGACGTGCGCCTGCATCAGTCCGTCGGCGGGTGCCAACTGCGGAATGCACGAAGGGTTATCTGTCGCGATTCCGCAGTGTGCATGTACCCTTAGGGTGGGTTCACACTGAAGAATTCTCGTGGATTTTCAGGCGGATTCCGCACGGAATTCCGCCCGTAATGTCAATTTTTGGGGCCGATTCCGCTAGAGGAATCCTATAGGAGTCAATAGGGCTTTAATTCTGCTTGAAATTCTGCTCGAATTCCGCTCAAATTCTGCTCAAATTCTGCTCAAATTCTGCTCCTATTCTGCCAGAGCTGAATATTCGAGGAATTTCAAGCAGAAAACTTTCCTCTACAATTCCTTGAGAATTCCTCAGTGTGAACCCACCCTTAGAGTGTATGTAGGAAGGGACACCCGAATGCAGCCCCCAGATGCCCCCTCCCCCCCATACTCGGAACAAGTGGGAAGATCGTCTGGGAACTGATCTTCCCACTGCTGGATAAAGGTCACCACCTGTACGGGGATAACTTTTATACCAGCACCCCTTTTTCCGGTCCCTCGCTGCCCGAGTTACTGTAGCTTGCGGCACGATCCGTAAATATCAAAATTAGTAATAGAGCCCTAATATTTAGCAGCCATGGAGCAGACCCAGCGCTTCTGGATATGAGGGACCCCGTATCGCACCAGGACAACATTTTCCAGGTGACGTCCCCCACACTGGAGAAAGGGAGACCCCAGAAGAAGTGCAGAGTGTGGCGTAACAGGGGAATCAGGAAGGACACCATTTTCCAGTGTGACGCCTGTCCTGATCACCCCGGCCTCTGCATACTGGATCGCTCCAAGGCGTACTACACGTCATTGGGGTTCTATATTATCTAAATTCTGTCCCTTATTCCTATTTCAGGGGTCACGTTGATCCGGGGATTATTCTGATCGCCTTTATGGAGTCAGGAAGGAATTTTTCCCCTGTGATGAGGCTACTGTCGTCTGCCTCACGAGGGTTTTTTGCCTTCCTCTGGATCAACACAGGTTGAGTTTGATGGACACCTGTCATTCTCAACCTTATAAACTAATAATTGGCCTAATACCCCCAAATAAATTAGAATTGTCCCTTTTCCCAGCTAAGTAGGTATGGCCGCCATTCCCATTAGAGGAGGCCATGATGCAATTACAAAGCCTCTGTGCGGCCAGGACAGTAGAAACCCCCCACAAGTGACCCCATTCTGGAAACTACACCCGATAAGGAATCTAATAAGGGGGGCAGCGCGGATATGGCCCCCTGGTGACGGCCACATTTGGGACGTGAAAATGAAAAAAATTTTATTTTTTATTTTCTCGGCACATGTTCTACGTAAGTGCCCGTCACCAGTGGGGTCCATTTCCTCACTGCACCCCTTGTTAGATTCCTTATGGGGTGTAGTTTCCAGAATTGGGTCACTTGTCGGGGGTTTCTACTGTCCTGGCAGCACAGAAGCTTTGTACTTGCGACATGGCCTCCATCCTCCATTCCAGCCTCTAAATGGCGCTCTGTCCCTTTGGTGACTTGCCCTGTGCCCATATGGCACATTATGCCCACATGTGGGGTATTTTCGTACTCAGGGGAAATTACCCTACACGTTTTGTGTTCATTTTCTTTTTTAACCCCTTGTGGAAATGGAAAAAAATCAAGGCTAGACCAACATTTAGTGTAATTTTTTTAAAATTTTTACTCTAAATCATTAATCTTGTCATGATTTTTTCATTTTCACAAGGGGTTAAAAGATAAAAAAAAACATTTAATGTGTAGCGCAATTTCCCCTGAGTACGGAAATACCCCACATGTGTACATAAAGCGCCATTCGGGTGCAGGGTAAGCCTCCGAAGGGACGGAGCGCCATTTGGTTTTTGAAGGCTGGATTTGGATGGAATGGATTTCGAGGGGCCATGTTGCATTTTAAAAGGCCCCTGTGTTGCCAAGACAGTTGAAACCCCCCACATGTGACCCCATTATGGAAACTGCACCCCTCAAGGAATGTAACAAGGGGTGTAGTGAGCATATGGACCCCACTGGTAACGGGCACAAATGTGGAACAATGTGGCGTGAAAATGAAATATTACATTTTTTACACTATAATGTTGGTTTAGCCTTGAATTTATCATTTTCACAAGGGCTTAAAAGAGGAAAAAAAAAAACAAAATGTGTGGAGCAATTTCCCCCGAGTCCGTAAATACCCCACATGTGGACATAAAGCGCCATGTGGGTGCAGGGCATGCCTCCAAAGGGAAGGAGCGCCATTTGGATTTTGGAGGTTGGATTTGGCTTTAATGGATTATGAACGCCATGTCGCATTTACAGAGCCCTCGTGCTGCCAAAACACTGGAAACCCCCCACAAGTGACCCCATTATGGAAACTGCACCCCTCAGGGAATCTAACAAGGAGTGCAGTGAGAATATGGACCCCTTGATGATGGGCACATTTGTGCCATGAAAGTGAAAAAATGAAATTTTTTACTTTTACGTCACATTGTTCCACATTTGTGCCCATCACCAGTGGGGTCCATATGCTCACTGCCCCCCTTGTTAGATTCCTTGAGGGGTGTAGTTTCCAGAATGGGGTCACTTGTGGGGGGTTTCCAGTGTCTTGGCAGCACGAGGGCTCTGTAAATGCGACGTGGCCCTTGAAATCCTTTTCAGTGAAATTCATCTTCCAAAAGCCAATTGGCGCTCCTTCCCTTTGGAGGCTCGTCCTGCGCCCCCTTGGCACTTTATCGCCACATGTGGGGTATTTCCGTACTCGGGAGAAACTGCGCTACACATTTTGTGTCTTTTTTTTCCTCTTATCCCTTTAAGAAAATGAAAAATTGAAGGCTAGAACAACGTTTTAGTGTAAAAAATAAATTTTTCTTTTTTCACGCCATATTGTTCGGAAAATCTGTGAAGCACCTGTGGGGTCCAAATGCTCACCACACCCCTTGTTACATTCCTCGAGGGGTGTAGTTTTCTAAATGGTGTCCCTTTAGGGGTGTTTTTTAGGTTTTGGCACCCCAGAGCCTCTGCCAACCTGAAGTGGTACAGTCAGAAATGACCAAATATAACGGAGGCATTGAAATTCACTAGGCGCTCCATTATATCTGAGGCTTGTGGTTGCGTGAAATAGCGCAATAGGGTCACATATGGGGTATTTCTATAAACTGCAGAAACGGGACAATAATTATTGGGGTGCATTTCTCTGGTAATAGGTTTATAATTATGAAAAATATTGGATTACAATAAAATCTCTGCACAGAAAATTAAAATTTTCAAATTCCTTACACACTTAGCTTTTATTTCTGTGACTCCCCTAAAGGGTTAAAACACTTTCTGGATGTGGTTTTGCAGAGTGTGGGGGCTGCAGTTTCTGAAATGGGGTGCTTTGTGGGGCTTTCTAACATACAGGCCCCTCAAATACACTTTAAACCTGAACAGGTCCCTAAAAATATCTGATTTTGAAATTTTACTGAAAATTTGGAAATTTGCTGCTAATGTTTTAAGCTTCCTATCGTCTAAAAAAATGAAAGATAGTTTAATAAATGCCGCCAACATAAAGTAGACATGTTGCTAATGCTATTTAATATATAATTTATGTGGTATAACCACTTTCTGTATACGCAAAAAAGTTTCAAAGTTGGAAAAATGCATTTTTTCACATTTTTTCACATTATTTGGGGTTTTTTTTTAATAAAGATTTGTTATGAGTATCGACTCCAATTTACCAGAAATGTAAAGTACAATATGTCACGAGAAAACACTCTCAGAATCGTCCGGATAGGTAAAAGCATCCCAAAGTTATTAATAAATAAAGTGACACTGGTCATATTCATAAAATTTGTCTCTGTCGTTAAGGCCATTTCAGGCTCTGTCCTTAAGGGGTTAAAGTGCCACTGTTGTGATAACTTTCAAAATCAAAACTAAATGTTATGTAAAGCATGTTTCCAATTTATTTATTTTTTAATTATCAGGGAAAACACAGGACTTCCGGCCTCCAGGCTCACATAGCCACTTACACGTGTAATATTGATGTGTGGCTGATGGCAGATGAATCCGCAAAGAAGATATTAAATTATACATACCTCTTCCCCATTGGATATCCCGTTAGCTTCAGCCCCTCCCAGGCAGTGTCTGAAGTGACAGGCCACCCAGCCAATCACTGGCCAGGTCAGGACTGCAGTGGCCACTGATTGGCTGAGGAAACTGTCACTTCAGAGACTGGCTCTAAAGTTGCACTGGCGGTGTGGTGACCACTGGAAATGACGTTATCAGTGGTATGATACAGCTCAATCAGAGGTGGTAACGTTGTTATGCCAGTGCTAGTTAAGCACACAGGGTTAATGTTAGTACCTGCTTTGTAGAGTGGCTGGCTGTACCCCCCTGAAATAGATTGTGACCTGCCTGGTTGTTATGGCTCCTTGGGCTCTTATTACAATAGTCCTGAGTACTGGTACCGCCACCCATAGAGATGAGATGACTGAGTCCTAAAGATAAAATACAACAGCTATACTGTGCAGTTTTTGAATAATTCAGGACAATTTGGCAGCAGATAGATACATTTGTACAAGTAATAGAGCTCAACTGGATCTGTGCTGCAGAGATACTTGAAATCGCTGAATATAGTAGAGGTAGTTGTAGCGGTCCTTTTAGAGTTTAGAGTAGAGTGGAGCAGCATAGAGAAGAGGAGTTTGTCAAACGAGTCCCAACCCAAAGTAGTACTGTGCTTTGTGTCCGAGGGTGTCCCGGTGTCACCGACACTGTGAGATAGAATACATAGACCTTCTGGTATCTTTGTTCTATCCAGGGTAGTTCCTTAGTCTATCAGGATACTGCCCTACACTTTGTAGAGTGGTTCTCGCCAGGGGCTGGGTTTATCCCTGACTTTTATCCATGTGTAGTGTCTAGCACTGTATAGTAAATATAAGAGAGAGATTGGAGAAACTACATGTCTTTGGCTGCTTCATACATTTGTGTGTCTCACCACCTCACTTCATATACTAAAATGAAGTGAACTAGACTTATTTCCCACATTGGGCTAACTATTTCCCCAGGGACTCAGTGTATGCGTGTGGAGAGCAGGAATAGGCGGAGAAAGAGAAAGTTTCTCCTATAGGATAGCACAAACCACATGGTACAATAACAACAGTAACCCTTTGTTTACTTTAGCTGTGCAACAGATTCAAAAGAAACACCTAGTAATGAAACTATAGAATGCTACCTTCATCACCACTTAACTGAAGAGAGAACTTTACAACAGGTGCCTAGGTCATCCCACCCCTCCCGTCCGTCCAAGCAGCATCTGTGATACGATGCTGGGAGCGGGGGAACTGTATACATATGCATTAGGCTGTAATGACAACACCGCACGGCTGCTCCATTACAGCGCATATTTGTACAGTTCCCCCGCTCCCAGCATATTATCACAGATGCTGCCTGGGTGGAATGGGTGAATGCGGCCTAACTTGACACAGGGGTTAATGTGAGTGATGGGAATCTGTGTACAGCGCTGTGGAATATGGAAAGAAACACATCTGTATAACACAAGGACGGCTGAACGTTATTTCTGCTTCTTCATCTTTTTCTCTAATTCTCTATTGTAAAGATGGATCCGGCCACAATCATCAGGGATCAGATCCAGAATAATGTGTGATGAGACCAGACAGTGTAAAATATATCCCATCATCCTGTATAAGAAGAGGAGAGATGAGAGCAGCCACCATAATGTCACTGATCCTATGAGCTGCCGCACGCTCTGTGTCCCTGCTGTCCCTGCTGCTTCCATCATTATATATTACTTATGTGCATCTTCTCTAGGTTTTTGCCTGGATCAACACAGAAGGGTTTCCCCAGGTTAAAGCTGATGCACTCTTGTCTTTTTTCAACCTTATTAACTATGTTACCATGTTCCTATGTTCATATTCTTATGAGATGATCATTTTCCTTATTATACTGATGCTTGCATGGCTTCCTTCCACACAATTACTCTGTGATCTCAAGATCAGAAAAAATTATGATTTTGAAAAATGTTACCAGGATGGAGACCTCATCATCGGGGGGCTGTTCACTATGAATCAAAATACAGAAGATATACAAGAGCCAGGAGAGGGGCCCACATGGATATTATGTACAGAGTAAGTGATAATGTCCTGTGTGTTGTGTCTATTAGAGAAGGGGAGAGAATAGTGTGACGGCTGCAGACACAGCTTCCCCATCTATAGACACAGTACAGGCTTCTATCTGTAATATTCCTGTAATAGATGATGGGGGTTATTGCTCCAGAGATGACAGGGATCTGCAGATTCCTGGACAGTCCACACAATATAGAACTCCTTCCCAGTTTGTATAAAATAAATGATGTGTCTGGGATTTGTGCAGGTTATTGGGATAGTAATTCTCATCCTATCACAGGTCATAGGAAACGCTGCTAATGTCTTCATATCACTATTCTCAGCTATAGACAATAGAGATGAGCGAGGACTAAATTGTTCAAATGCTTCTTACTTGAGTCGAGTATTTTCCGCTGCTGGAGTGCTCAACTGAAGTAACTAACACTATTATAGTCAATGGGAGACCTAAGGATTTTTCAGGGGCCTCGTATTCAGAAGAGGGGGGTGTCTGGTCACCTGAAAACCCCAGGAAGTGATGGAAACACCCCGGAAATGGAGCTGGCACAGCAGGGGGAGCATGCATGGATGTATTAAACATTAGCCTATGTTCACAAAATTTATCTTTTGCATAAATCACGGCTGTTGTTGTAATTTGCAACAACGGACATGATTAATGCAAAGGTACATTTTATTGAATGAATGGAGTCCCGGCCGGCACGTATACACATAGTATACGCTCCGGCCGGGATTCCAAGCAGTCCGGCAAAAAACTGACATGCCAATTTTGTGCGGCAGCTATTCGTTGAATTGCGGCCGCAAAGATGTCAGTTCACACAATGGAGAGTGCGGCTCCGGCCACACTCTCCATTGCGTGCTATGGTGAATTGGGGTGCGGGCGCACACAGATGCGCCCGCATCCCGATTCAGCACAAATGAACATCATCCGGCTGGTACTGCAGTACCGGCGAGGATGATCTTCACTGACACCGGCCGATCTGTGACGCAACCGGGTCACAGAACGGCCGCAGTCATACATAGTGTGAACACAGCCTTAAACTATATATTTTTAAAGTTTTAGATAGTAGTGAGTATAGTTCTGTCAGTAAAATCGTGTCACAGTATAGTATACAGCAGTGTATACTCAGTCCTCATCACTAGACTGTCACTCCATGTCCCCTGTTAGACTGTATGATACTGGTACTATGGTTTATGGCAGATGATTGTTATGGCTGCAGCAGCGTACTGTGCTTCAGTCCACTGCCGCACTCGCTCCCCCTGCGCTCTGTCTCCCGCAGACGTCAGAGCCCACGTGCTGGGACCCGGCACCGCTGTTGTTTCAGGGCGCCTTACGTACCCATACTTCTGCTTGCTCCTATTCTGCTCAGCATGTGTGTCCTACCACGGGTGTTAGTATTATATACACCCTTCGTAAAAGTCTGCACTTATTGTACTTGTGTGGTGTTGAAAGTAGTATCAGAGTTTCGCCACTAAATTTCACTGTATTGTATTTGTGTATTTAGAAGCTGCACAGCTGAAGGGTATAAAGGGTTATTGTTTCTTTGTGTGCCACATGGATCTGCAGGCCAATAGGAATCTGTTCTTCTCTCCTATCAGCACTCTCTTTACTTCTTCTATTGCACTCTTCACCCACTCGCAGCACACTTTAGATGTCCTGGAGGAAGGAAGTCACATGGGTGTAGGAAGTGTAAAAGTCTTTCATGGTGAACAGTGTAGAGGAAGGACGCAAGCTAGATAACTCTCTACAGTGGTCCTACCTAGGCCCTGGCCCTCTGCCAGGTCCCCTACATAGGTCAGTCTTAGCTAGAACCTTGTATGAGTAGGAAGCAAGACACAGCTCACAGTTTCTTCTCAGTAATGCTACACCATACTATGCAGTGTTAAACCTACACAAGGGAGGACAAGTCACAGAGAGTCACAGAGCAGGACAGTATCCACAGACAGCAGTAAGCTAGGAACTGATCCGGATAGAGCAAAGTGCAGTAAGCCTATGAACTCTATCTGGTTGTCAGCAGGAAATCCTCAGCATTCCGCTCATCCCAGGTAACAAGGTCTGGGGCTTTGTGTCACGTTCTAGGACGGTTCAGCCAAATGCAGTGGGCCTTAAGACTAACAAAAGGTCAATACAGGGGCACAAGTATTCTTCTTCTTCTAAGAATTTATATACCTCACTCTCCAACATCCTGACAGAGCACAGTACTACTTTGGTTGAGACTCTCACGACATCCTGCTCTCTGCTACTCTGCATTACTCAGTATGCTGCTCAGTCGGCACGACTGTGTCTTATGCTGTATTCCTACTTTAGATTCGGTTGCTGTATTGTCAAGTATTTGTCTGTGCAAAACAAGAGTCTGTGAAGCCTCGGTTGCGAGTCTCAAAACATTGGATAGCCAGATATCTCTAGCCTGTTTCCATGGGGTGTCTCCTTGAGTTCAGTGATTACTGTGTTTTGTTGGTTGATTTGGCATTGCCCCAACTAGCCAGAATCCTGCTGCACACTGACGAGGGGCAAATACCCCGAAACAGCTGACTGTGGATGGATGCCTGCCTTGGCAAGCCCTTGTCACGATTGCAATACTCGCACCTTGAGTTAGACGTTGACAAAAAGGGGCCACCCTGTTTCTCGTAAAAAATGTAATATTTCCTTTTCACAGCACATTGTTCCACATTTGTGCCCGTCACCAGTGGGGTCCATATGCTCAATATACCCCTTGTTACATTCCTTGAGGGGTGTAGTTTCCATAATGGGGTCACTTGTGGGGGGGTTTCAACTTTCTTGGCAACACAGGGGCCTTTTAAATGCAACATGGCCCCTCGAAATCCATCCCATCCAAATCCAGCCTTCAAAAATCAAAAGGCGCTCCTACCCTTCGGAGGCTTACCCTGCACCCGCATGGCGCTTTATGTCCACATGTGGGGTATTTCCGTACTCAGAGGAAATTGCTCTACACATTTTGTGTTTTTTTTATCTTTAAGCCCCTTGTGAAAATGAAAAAATCATGACAAGATCAATGATTTAGAGTAAAAAATCTTTAAAAATTACACTAAATGTTGGTCTAGCCTTGATTTTTTTCCATTTCTACAAGGGGTTAAAAAAGAAAATAAATGAAAAACGTGTAGGGTAGTTTTTCCTGAGTACGAAAATACCCCACGTGTGGACATAGGGCACAGGGCAAGCCACCAAAGGGACAGAGCGCCATTTAGAGGCTGGAATGGAGGATGGAGGCCATGTCGCAATTACAAAGCTCCTGTGCTGCCAGGACAGTAGAAACCCCCCACAAGTGACCCCATTCTGGAAACTACACCCCTTAAGGAATCCAACAAGGGGTACAGTGAGCATATGGACCCCACTGGTGATGGGCATATATGTGGAACATTGCTGTGAAAATAAAAAATACAATTTTTTTCATTTTCACGTCCCAAATGTGGCCGTCACCAGGGGGCCATATCCCCACTGCCCCCCTTGTTAGATTCCTTATGGGGTGTAGTTTCCAGAATGGGGTCACTTGTGGGGGGTTTCTACTGTCCTGGCCGCACAGAGGCTTTGTAATTGCAACATTGCATCCTCTAATGGGTTTGGCGGCCATACCTATTTAGCTGGGGAAAAGGGACAATTAATAATTTATTTGGGGGTATTAGGCCAATTATTAGTTTATAAGGTTGGAAATGACAGGTGTCCATTAAAATTCAACCTGTGTTTATCCTGAGGAAGGCAAAAAACCCTTGTGAGGCAGACGACAGTAGCCTCATCACAGGGGAAAAATTCCTTCCCGACTCCATATTGGCGATCAGAATAATTCCTGGATCAACGTGACCCCTGAAATAGGAATAAGGGACAGAATATAGATAATGTAGAACTCCAATGACGTGTGGTACGCCTTGAAGCGATCCTGTATGCAGAGGCCGGGGGGATCAGGACAGGCATCACACGGGAAAATGGTGTCCTTCCTGATCCCCCTGTTACGCTACACTCTGCACTTCTTCTGGGGTCTCCCGTTCTCCAGTGTGGGGGACGTCACCTGAAAAATGTTTCAAAAGGTAAAGAGACAGCATCCAAAAATAGTGAAAAAACGTGTAGCTTTATTCACCAAGCCATGCAACGTTTCGGCTGTATCTCAGCCTTTCTCAAGCATAAGTGTTGAGAGGCTGAGATACAGCCGAAACGTTGCATGGCTTGGTGAATAAAGCTACACGTTTTTTCACTATTTTTGGATGCTGTCTCTTTACCTTTTGATGGATTTCTATCGGACTTGATCCAGTCTGGTGAGGCGTGCATCTGTTACTTTTTGATCTCCTTTCCTCAGTGCTGTTGGACTCTGTTGTTTGACCTGAAAAATGTTGTCCTGGTGCGATACGGGGTCCCTCATATCCAGAAGCGCTGGGTCCGCTCCATGGCTGCAAAATATTAGGGCTCTATTACGGCTTCTGATATTTTCAGATTGTGCCGCAAGCTACAGTAGCTTGGGCAGCGAGGGACCAAAAGAGGGGGTGCTGGTATAAAAGTTATCCCCGTACAGGTGGTAACCTTTATCCAGCAGTGGGAAGATCAGTTCCCGGACGATCTTCCCACTTATTCCGAGGATGGGGGGGGAGGGGGCATCTGG
Organism: Dendropsophus ebraccatus; assembly: GCF_027789765.1. Lineage (NCBI taxonomy): Eukaryota > Metazoa > Chordata > Amphibia > Anura > Hylidae > Dendropsophus > Dendropsophus ebraccatus. The sequence continues at coordinate 8,589,107 of NC_091460.1, read as the reverse complement.
GGGCTGGATTCGGGTGTCCCTTCCTACATACACTCTAAGGGTACGTGCACACTGTGGAATCGCGACAGATAACCCTTTGTGCATTCTGCAGCTGGCACCCGCCGGCAGACTGATGCAAGCGCACGTCTCCGTCCGTGTCATAGACTCCATTCTATTCACGGGCGGATTCCGCTCTCCATCCAACGTATTCATTCTTTAGATGGATACGGATTCCGCCTGTGCATAGAATGGAGTCTATGACACGGGTGGAGACACGCGCCCTCATCAGTCCGCCGGCGGGTGCCAGCTGCGGAATGCGCGAAGGGTTATCCTTCGCCATTCCGCAGTGTGCATGTACCCTAAATCTGTAAGTGTACCCTGAGGTACTCTCACAGAGTTTGTAGAATTTCACACCATACCGTCATCTCTTATTGGGACGGTACTGGCGGAAAAGACGTGTCTGGGGAGCAGCGTACGCTATGCTACCCCCCAGACATGTCACTGGATGATGAGGACGATGAGGATGAATGGAGGAAAAAAGGATCCCCCCCCATTCATCCTCACTGGCTGTTTCGGTGTCGGAGGCAATAATAGCGTATGCGTCTGATACCGAAAACACCCTGGGGGTCATCTTTATACGGGGATTGGTATATGGGGTATGTAGTGGTGTAGTGTCAAACTTTATTCAATGTAGTGTAGTGTGGTGTAATGTTGTGTTTTTACGTGTTTTTTTACAGTAAGTATAAAAAAAAAAACCTACGGCAACAAAGGAGTTGCTGATAAATGCCGCACTTATGTGCGGCACTTATCAGCAGACCGTGGCAGTAGGATATAGAAAAAAAACACCCTACGCCAAAAAGAAGGAGTTGCTGATTAGCAGCGCACTTTCGTGCAATGCTGATCAACTCTCAGCGGCGATAGGGTGCAGAAAATAGAAAAAAATAATTGGAAAAAAAAAACACTTTTACTACATTCTGAACATTCCTTTAGCCGCTGATAAGTGTATTATACGTATCAGCCGCTAGAGGGCAGCAGAGCGCAAAATCCTGAAAGAGACTACGCTCGAGCCAAAAAAAGCAGAACGGGACTCACGGAAGAAGCCGAAGACCTGAAGAAAAGACAAGGACGCTGCAAACCCGGAAGACGCTGATCAGGGCCCCGGGACAGGTGAGTAATGTACAGCTACCTAGGTGAGGGGTCCAGAGCAGGTATTTATTACTTTGGGGGACTTTGATCGCCGTGCCATCGGCCCGACCACCATGAACGGCCGGCTGTTACCGGCCGGCCGTTCACGGCGATTGGGCCGGTGGCACCGTGACCACCATTACTTTTTACAGTAATGGCAGTTTGTGCCGTCCTCGGACAGCACCGACCGCCATTTTTTCCGGGTTAGGGTTCCGATCGCCGCTATTGGCTGATCTGAATTGATCACTCAATAGCGGCGATCGTCAGCATGGGGGGTGTTAACCACCCCCGGTGCCGAGAAGCTAAGATGGCCTGCTATGATTTATAGCAGGCCATCTACCCCGATCGCCGTGTGTGAACACACAGCGATCGGGGAAATGCCCTGTTGCGTTAAAGCCCAGGCAACGGGGGCGTAAGTGTACGCCCGATGTCGTTAAGGGGTTAATAAAAAAAAAAAAAACTCCCCTAATAAATGTCTGAATCACCCCCCCTTTTACCATATTATGAATTAAAATAAATAAATAAACATGTTTGTTATCGCCGTGTGCATAATCGACCGAATTGTTAGTTTATCACATTCCTGATCTCGCACGGTAAACAGCACAAGCGCAAAAAAATCCCAAAGTGCTAAATTGTGCATTTTTGCTCGCATCAAAGCTAGAAAAATTGTAATAAAAAGTGATCAAAAAGTTGCATATGTGCAATCAAGGTACCGGTAGAAAGTAAACATCATGGCGCAAAAACTGACACCTGACACAGCTCCATAGACCAAAGCATAAAAGAGCTATAAGCCGGGGAATGGAGCGATTTTCAGGAACGTATATTTCTTAACAATGGTTTGAATTTTTTACAGGCCATCAGATACAATATAAGTTATACATGTTATATATCGTTGTAATTGTAACAACTTGAGGAACATAGATAACAAGTCAGTTTTACCCCAGGTCGAACGGCGTAAACAAACAAACAAAAAAACTCCAAATAAAAGAAATGTGTTTTTTTTGTTTTTTTTTTACAATTTCACCACACTTTGAATTTTTTTTCTGGTTTCGCAGTGTACTTTATGCAAAAATTCAGCCTGTCATTGCAAAGTACAATTAGTGACGCAAAAAATAAGGGCTCATTTGGGTTTCTAGGTGAAAAAATTTAAGTGCTATGGCCTTTTATACACAAGGAGGAAAAAACGAAAACGCAAAATTGAAATTGGCCCGGTCCTCTAAGGGTTAAAGGACCCCTTCCCGTTCAAGAAAGTTCGAGATAGTTTTTGGTAGCATATTTATTGCTATTTATATATTTATATTACTGTTATGGTATTTACATATATGTTATTTATGTTAATAGGATTGGCTGCTGTGGCCAGAAATTATCTAAAAAACTAGGGATTGGTGTCTTCATTTCATATTGCTTAAGTATGGGTAGAGTTTTTATGAGTGGGCCACGGCGGGATCATTTTCCCCATGTCATGAGTATAGCACCGGCAGCAAAGAAGTGTAGCACAGTATAAAGTACTGTATATCATCTAAGGACAGACATAGAAAATCCTCCATTCTTTTTCAACATAATAAAATGTCTGATATTGATATTTATGACTCGTATTGTTTAGGCTGCCAAGATTTTTTTTTTAATCTATGCATTACAAATCCGCACTGGGGAAGCACTGAACAGAGAAATAAATAAAAACTACATTAGCAGTATCATGCGTTCTCAGTGGGCAGAAATTCACCCCTGTATGGGGTCTTAGGGTCTCAGTGTTCAAATCTGACCAACTGCAACATGTAAATGGGGTTTTATGTTCCTTCATGTTAAAGAGGATGTGCCACCAGGTACATCCTCTTTAAGCTGAACCCACAGATTAATTCCCTTAAATGGAGCGCGTCATACAGGGGAGGGAATCCCCTCCCACTGGGGGCGGCCCGGTGCATAAAACAGCGCCGCAAACGGGAATCGGGCCACCCAGTTCGAAAAACGGACCGTGGCACCGTCTTCCCCGTGACAGCGCCATTTGATTCGTGGGTTCAGCTTAAAGAGGATGCACCTGGTGTTACATCCTCTTTAAGATTGTTCTTTTCCCCAACCTCCAAAAACATAGTGAAAGGATGCATTGTTCAGAAATAGGGATGAACGAACCAAACCCGTTAAACCCAGGTTCTTTTCAAACTTCTTCAAAAGATCAGTTTGTTAAACCAAACTTTTATCCTAGTTCAATGGAACCTTTGCCAAAATAGCGGTGTAAAACGTTTTTCAGGTGTTAGAGATAAAGGGACATTATAGGTTCAGGCAGGGCAATTTAGAGTTCGTTGCAGTGAGGCAGGACTGCTTTAGTGTAGAAGCTGTCACTCAGTGTTTCATTTAAGTGACTGAAGGAAAGGAAGCTCTGACAGCCCCTACAGAAGCGATATTCCCCTCTTGTGGATTGCGCAGATGATGGATTCCAGACTATTGGATGGACACATATATTCCAATAGACATCCAGAGTCAGTGGTATATCTTAGCAAGTTTTAATGGTGGCAACGCGTTTCAGCCCTCTTATGCTGAAGGGCCTTTCTCAAGCACTTACAGTACACAACTGAGGCCATTCTTAAATACACCAATACAACATCTAAACATGTGGGAACCACTTCCAGGTGAGCAGCTCGAAATCGGCTCGCCCACAACCAGGAAAGCGGCGCCCCAAGCTCCCAATCACCAGCATGGGGGTAACACATTAATAAAAACAGACAGTTACAGTGTCCATAGAAGATTCATAAAAACCTGGTGTCAATCCGGAATGTCCATCTGCCGCACAGCTCGCCGGTCTCCATGGCGCAGTAGTTCGGCGGAAGTAACGTCCCGGAGTTGAAGTACGAAGGACATTGCATGAGCAACGTAAAAAGCGTAAGGGACTGTTCTATCCATATAGCACCTTACTTAAAAGTCTAACGTAGACAGAGTAGCACAGCTCACCGCTGTACCCTGACCGCCGAGTCAGAGAGAGTTCAGACTCAAGGTTGCCGGAGTCAGCAGTTTGACAACCGTGTAGATAAGTATATACAAATGGATACATAAGTATAAAGTGCACAATTAAGTAGATGCATAAATTCATAATATGTAAATGAAAAACATAAATATATAAAAGAACAGCAGCATTCCAATTATGAGAAAAGAAGCAACATTCTAAATATGAGAAAGGTAGCGGTAGTCCAGTTATGAAAAGAGTGGTAACTATATAGTGTGTTCTATGGTCTCATTCAGTCCTTCAGGGGATAAACAATGCATTTTGTATATCCAGAAGGACTCCCGTCTGTTGAGACGGGTAACTCTATCTCCTGCCGCCTCCATAATCTGCTCAATCGGAGTAATAGTAATTTTATTAAAATCTTGGGCATGTTTTATTGTGAGATGACGTGATACACTGTGTTTCATAAAACCTTTCAGCACATTAAAACGGGGTGAATTCATTCTCTTATGTAAAGGTTGTGTTGTTCGACCGATGTCTTGAGCTCCACATTCGCAGCTTAATAAATATACAACAAATGTGGAGGAGCAGTTAAGATGTTGTCTTATAGGACATTTTCCTCCTGTCACATTACCTACAAACTCACTGCTCCCATGTGAAAGATTTCCACAGCATTTACATGATTTCTTATCGCATCTCCAGACCCCGTTTTTTTAGAATTTTTGGGGGAGCTTCTCTCTGTGTAGGTTTCACCTCACAAACCCTACTGGGAGCAATAATGTTACAGATGGTCTTACCTCTTCTGAAAATGAGCTTGGCTTCTACCGGAATTATCTTTGATAGAACCGGATCCGTTAAAAGCACATGCCAAAGTTTTTTTAATTGTTTTTCTTATTAATTGGTTATTACTATTAAAAGAAGTGATAAAATTTGAGCGGGTTTCATCTTTACTCTTAGACATGCTATCAGGATTTTTTCCTTTTTCTTTTTCTTTTTTAGGTCTCACTAGGTCCATTTTCTCCACCCCCAAATTTTTCTCAAAGGCTTCTTTCAGTAGACCCCTGGGATACCCTTTCTCTTTAAATCGATCGTTTAAAACTATAGCCTGTGTTTTAAAATCTCCTTTAAAGGTACAGTTTTTGCAAATCCCGTGGTACTGGCTAAAAGGGATGTTGTGTAGCCACTTTTTAAAATGTATGCTCCTAAAATTTAAAAAATTATTGGAATCTACTGCTTTAAAATTAGTTTTTGTGCACCACGTATTTCCTTTGTGTGATGAAACCAAATCTAAAAAGACAATTTCTTTTTTGTCCATATTTGCTGTAAACTGTAGCCCCCAATTATTATTATTTAAAAAATCAACAAATAAATTAGCTGACTCTTCTGTGCCTTTCCAAATAATAAAAAGGTCATCAATGTACTGTTTATAAAAAAATATATATTCTCTTTAGACCCGGGGGATCCCGAGATAAAGGAGGACTCAAACCGCCCCATAAATAAATTTAAATAAAATAAACTGGGTGCGGCCCGAGTCCCCATCGCGGTCCCCCTGGTCTGATGGTACACCGAATCCTGAAACAAAAATACATTATGTGTAAGAATAAAACGCATGCTGCCAACTAAAAACTTTTATTGACTTCCATTAAAATTCCCTAGAAACTCTCATACATCGCTGAAAGACCTAGAGTATGGTCAACATTTGAATATAACCATGAAACATCAAGGTTTAAAAATATAAAATCATCTTCCCCCTTTGTATCTGCTAGATCCAAAATCAAGACACTAGAATCTCTAAGGTAGGATGGCAACTGAATCACCAGATCCTGAAGATATAGATCCACAAAATAGGAGAGATTCGCTGTTAGGCTCCCGATTCCCGAAATAATGGGATGGCCGGGGGTTTCTCTAAACATTTATAGACCTTAGGTAGATGGTAACAAAAGGCCATTTTGGGGCATGGTACTGTCAAAAAAATTTCCTCATCCTTATCCAGAATTCCCTCCTTAAAAGCATCATCGATCCAGGTCTGGTATTCACGCTCATATTCTTTCATAGGGTTAGTTGGGAGTTGTTAATAACATTGAGGTACACCCCCCTATCTTGTATTACCCCCCCCCTTATCCGCATTTCTTATTATAATTTTATCATTCCGTTTAAGATTTTCTAAGGCCAAAAACTCGACAGATTTTTATTACTAATTTTACTTTTCAGGATTTTCAGAAGTCTTTACAGACTAAATCGAAAAATGCCTGCAAGTTATGGCCCCGATGGTGAAGTAGGTAAAAACTTGACTCGCCATGTACACGTTCATGTATTATTGCTACTTGGTCGTTTATACAGGGATTATTCAGTGGGGGCTTATTATCCACTATAATTCTATTGCTAAAAATAGAAAGCAAAATTGACAGTTCCAAGCCCCAAAATGGCCTTTTTTTTACCATCTACCTAAGGTCCATAAATGTTTAGAGAACCCCCCCTCCGGCCGTCCCATAATTTCGGGAATCGGGAGCCTAACAGCGAATCTCTCTCATTTTGTGAATCTATATCTTTAGGATCTGGTGATTCAGCTGCCATCCTACCTTTGAGATTCTAGTGCCTTGATTTTGGATCTAGCAGATACAAAGTGGGATGATGATTTTATATTTTTAACCCTTGATGTTTCATGGTTATATTCAAATATTGACCATACTCTAGGTCTTTCAGCGATGTATGAGAGTTTGAATCTTCTAGGGAATTTTAATGAAATTAAAAAAAAGTTGGCAGCATACGTTTTATTCTTACACATAATGTATTTTTATTTCAGGATTCGGTGTACCATCAGACCAGGGGGACCGCGATGGGGACTCGGGCGGCACCCAGTTATGCAAATTTATTTATGGGGCGGTTTGAGTCCTCCTTTATCTCGGGATCCCCCGGGTCTAAAGAGAATATATATTTTTTTATAAACGGTACATTGATGACCTTTTTATTATTTAGAAAGGCACAGAAGAGTCAGCTAATTTATTCGTTGATTTTAAATAATAATAATTGGGAGCTACAGTTTACAGCAAATATGGACAAAGAAGAAATTGTCTTTTTAGATTTGGTTTCATCACACAAAGGTAATACGTGGTGCACAAAAACAAATTTTAAAGCAGTAGATTCCAATAGTTTTTAAAATTTTAGGAGCATACATTTTAAAAAGTGCCTACAAAATATCCCTTTTAGCCAGTACCACAGGATTCGCAAAAACTGTACCTTCAAAGGAGATTTTAAAACACAGGCTATAGTTTTAAACAATCGATTTAAAGAGAAAGGGTATCCCAGGGGTCTACTGAAAGCCTTTGAGAAAAATTTGGGGGTGGAGAAAATGGACCTAGTGAGACCTAAAAAAGAAAAAGGAAAAAATCCTGATAGCATGTCCAAGAGGAAAGATGAAACCCGCTCAAATTTTATCACTTCTTTTAATAGTAATAACCAATTAATAAGAAAAACAATTAAAAAAACTTTGGCATGTGCTTTTAACGGATCCGGTTCTATCAAAGATAATTCCGGTAGAAGCCAAGCTCATTTTCAGAAGAGGCAAGACCATTCGTAACATTATTGCTCCCAGTAGGGTTCGTGAGGTGAAACCCATACAGAGAGAAGCTCCCCAAAAATTCTAAAAAAACGTTGTCTGGAGATGCAATAAGAAGTCATGTAAATGCTGTGAAAATCTTTCACATGGGAGCAGTGAGTTTGTAGGTAATGTGACAGGAGGAAAATGTCCTATAAGACAACATCTTAACTGCTCCTCCACATTTGTTGTATATTTATTAAGCTGCGAATGTGGAGCTCAAGACATCGGTCGAACAACACAACCTTTACATAAGAGAATGAATTCACCCCGTTTTAATGTGCTGAAAGGTTTTATGAAACACAGTGTATCACGTCATCTCACAATAAAACATGCCCAAGATTTTAATAAAATTACTATTACTCCGATTGAGCAGATTACGGAGGCGGCAGGAGATAGAGTTACCCGTCTCAACAGACGGGAGTCCTTCTGGATATACAAAATGCATTGTTTATCCCCTGAAGGACTGAATGAGACCATAGAAAACACTATACAGTTACCACTCTTTTCATAACTTATTTAGAATGTTGCTCTTTTATATACAGTAATACCTTGGTTTTCAAAAGCTTTGGAACTCAAACTGCTTGGTATTCGAACGAAAATTTACCCAGAAGCAGTGTTTGGAATTCGAACTTTGCTCGGTTTTCAAACGTTTTTTTTTCTAACTTTTTTGCGAGCGTGGATGGTGGGTTGTACCTGGTGAGTTAAGCAGTGCTGTATAAGACTGCTGGAGTGCATATACAGTGCAGTAGTAGTACAGGCAGTGGACCACGATCTCCCATACATTACAGTGCTTGGATGGGGGGGACGCTATACATAAAGGATGGGTGAGGAGTTGGTGACTACTGTACTATAATTGCTGGTTCTGATGAACATATCTTATGTTTAATGTCCTGTACAGTATATAGTGCTGCTCTGTACTGTACTGTAGTGATTATACTGAGCACTTAGTGTAATAAATGAGGATTGTAGGTAATTATTGGTGGCTGCTGGAATTAATTAATCACATTTACATTATTTCCTATGGGAAGACACTGCTTGGTTCTCAAACTGCCTTCCGTTTTTATGTTTTATGTTTTATGTTTTATGTTTTATGTTTTTCATTTACATATTATGAATTTATGCATCTACTTAATTGTGCACTTTATACTTATGTATCCATTTGTATTTACTTATCTCTACGGTGGTCAAACCGCGGACTCCGACAGCCTTGTGTCTGAACTCTCTCTGACTCGGCAGTCGGGGTACAGCGGTGAGCTGTGCTACTCCATGTACATTAGACCTTTACGTAAGGTGCTATATGGATAGAACAGTTCCTTAAGCTTTTTACGTTGCTCATGCAATGTCCTTCGTACTTCAACTCCGGGACGTTACTTCCGCCAAACTACTGCGCCATGGAGACCGGCGAGCTGTGCGGCAGATGGACATTCCGGATTGACACCAGGTTTTTATGAATCTTCTATGGACACTGTAACTGACTGTTTTTATTAATGTGTTACCCCCATGCTGGTGATTGGAAGATTGGGGCGCCGCTTTCCTGGTTGTGGGCGAGCCGATTTCGAGCTGCTCACCCGGAAGTGGTTCCCACATGTTTAGGTGTTGTATTGGTGTATTTAAGAATGGCTTCAGTTGTGTACTGTAAGTGCTTGAGAAAGGCCCTCCAGCATTAGAGGGCTGAAACTCATTGCCACCATTAATACTTGCTAAGATATACCACTGACTCTGGACGTCTGACTATTATGTGTCCGTCCAGTAGTCTGGAATCCATCATCTGCGCAATCCACAAGAGGGGAATATCGCTTCTGCAGGGTCTGTCAGAGCTTCCTTTCCTATTGCATACTCACAACGGTCGGTTCTTGAGGACCCCCCGATGTGCAGCAGTGATCTGTTTTTGTGTATGCTGTGACTAGAGTTGTGCCTAATTGCACAACCCTAGAAGGTGAGTCCCTAGGGATAATTTGTCCTTGCCCCTAGTGTGAGTTTCACCGATATCTAATAATATTGTACCAAGAAGCGCCCTTCCACTCTTCTCTTTTCCATTTAACTGACTGAGGAACTTGCAGGTTACATCAGTTCCATGTGTGTGGCACTGTGCTAAAAGTGTAACTGTTCCGAACAACATTTTTGCTGGCTACCTTGGGTGAAGATAACCCACTGAGGCACGTGGAACATTATGTCCGTTCCCTGTTTGGATATATTTTGGCACTGTCATAAGTGTCTTATTAACAAATAACATCCTTTCTGGCCATCTTGGGTAAACCCACAGAGGTGAATGTCATATTACGTCCATTTTCTGTCTAGGATATCACCAATAACAGTATCATGTATGGGACAAACTAGACATGGAACCTGTTGACGTGCCATCCTTGCTACCTCTGCCACCACTTTCTGGACTCCCCCAGCTTCCAGATCCAGGGACATGGTCGATCAAACTGAAGCCAAAAGTCCCTCTCCCATCCCTATCCCCTCCTTGGGCATTACAGAATTCTCAGTCTAGTAAATACCCGGGCTTCCCTGCCTTTTCTCCCCACCAGCAACTGAGCTATAGGGCAACCTCCGTTTTGTGGCTATCTGGGTCGCCTTTAAGTGTTTATCATGGCTGATATCAAATGTGTATCTTACAAGAAGAAGAAGATTTTAATGTACCTCAAAAACATTCATAAATTCTTGGGTCTTATGAGGGCTTCAGTTCTATTCCTGCAAGAGACCCATTTTAGGGCCTCTAACATGTCTCCAAAATGTCAACTTCTACTGGTTTCATAGTCCACACCCCACTAAAGCAGCCCGCGGTGTCAGCATTGGTATTTCCAAACACCTCCCCTTTCTTTTTATTATGAAGAATTTTTTATTTTTACTTCTAACATATAAAACAAATCAAAACATCTTATACATAATATCACAATCGCCACAACCCCCCAACAATCCCACCCACCCTGGTTCCCGCCCACGGTCCCAGCACATACAGGCTGCCAAAAAAAAAAAGGAATATTACCTATACATCCATGTCTCTAAACAGAGTCATAATATTTCACCAATTGCTCCCATTCGGCCAGACTTGGGGGCTGATCTGATATCCATTTTCTCATAATTAGCAATTTCCAGCACTCTCTTTCTTATCTTCCCCGAATTATTGTTCGTTAAGCGGGAGGTGTCACCTAATATAACTAGTCGGAAGTCTACGTCCAACTCTACTCCCGTACAGCCCGCTATTTTCTGCATCACCCCAGTCCAGTATAACTTCAGGCGATCACAAGACCACAACATATGGGTCATATCCCCAACCGCCCCCTCACATCTCGGGCACAAATCGTTTCTTCTTTTTTTTATTTTAAACAAAAAAAAGGAGGGGGTGTAGTACAGCCTGTGGACTATATTGAACTGAATCAGCTGGTGACTCCCCGATGGGGCCACCTTACTAATATTACGGTAAACTATGGGCCAGTTCACACTCCCTCCGCACTCTACTTCCTAAGCTCTCTCACTCCCAAAGATCACCGTCCTCTCCCGAAGGAGACTTCTATACAGCATTGAAACTCCTTTATAACTAGATCCGGCCCACACAACTTCTCTATTGTCATGTTAACTGTAAGTTTGTAATTCAAACGTCTCAAGTCAGACTTCAAGGCAGAAGATAGCCTCAAGAAACTTAACCAATGGGTCTCACAGAGACCATAATCTGCCCTGAACTGGTCCCAAGACTTTATTTTCCCAGCCACAACTACATCAGTTATTAAGTTCACACCGAAATTTGTGAACTCTCCTGCTATCTTTAGTTTTTTAACCTCCAACAATTGGGAGTGGTCCCATAGTGGGGGAAAAACAAAAAAAACCTGTAACATTTAGAAGCCTCCTCAGTTCTCCCCATGTTTTAACCAAGGCATAAACCATTGGCCATTCAGATCTTGTTCTATCTTTAAAGGGGTTATCCAGTGCTTCAAAAACATGGCCACTTTCTTTCAGAGACAACACGACTCTTGTCTCCAGTTCAGGTGCGGTTAGCAATTAAGCTCCATTCACTTCAATAGAAATGAGCAGCAAAAACCCGCCCAAGCTGGAGACAAGAGTGGAACTGTCTCTGTAAGAAAGTGGCCATGTTTTTGTAACGCTGGATAACCCCTTTAAGGCAACCGGCATCTAACATCTGATATATGTCCAGCTGGGTATCACTGACCTCCTGACTCAAGTGAGAGAAAAAAAAAATATCCCTCCACTCCAAGAGCCAGAAAGCCTGGGAAGCCAAAAAGTATAGCTCTATTGAGGGGAGGCCAAGACCTCCCTTATCTTTAGAAGCGGTCAGCAGTTCCAATCTGATTCTGACTCGTTTACGTCCCCAAATTAGAAAGTTCAAGATTGACTTAATCCTTTTAAACTCTTTCTTGTCTATCCAGACTGGTGCAGCACCGAAAATATATAAAAACTTAGGGAGACAGAGGGTCTTCAGCAGAGTCAAACAATCCTTTTTAGTAAGTGGAAGTCCAAGCCACACCTCCACCTTTTTTTCAGTTTCTTTTATCAGTGGGATCAGATTGAGTCTACTAAAGGCCGAGATGTCCAGAGACACCCAAATCCCAAGGTATCTAAACGCTTCCCCTGGACTCATAACCTTCATTTGAGGGAAAGACAACGTACCCTCTAAGCCCACCCTTAACATCACCGACTTTTCCCAGTTTATCTTTAAACCCGAGTACTGCCCCACTGTAGATATTAACTGTACAACTCTAGGGACATCTGTGACTGGGTCACGGAGAAACAACAGCATGACGTCAGCTTATAAAGACACCTTATCCCCCTCACCCCTCGCCCCAAACCCAACAATACCAGGGTCCAATCTAATCAGACTTGCTACAGGTTCAATACAAAGGGCAAAGAGTAAGGGGGAGAGGGGACAACCCTGTCTAGTGCCGCGACCCAATCCGAAGGAGAGAGAATGCAACCCATTCACAGTCACAACGGCCATCGCATTTGCATACAGCAGCTTTACCATACCTATATACTCCCCACCCAAATTAAAGCTATCCGTCATGGCCCATAGGTACCCCCACTCCACCCTGTCAAACGCCTTAGCGGCATCAAGCGACAGGATGGAGTAGGTGCCACCCGACCCCGAAAGCTGCACATTCTCATAGAGTCTTCTGAGGTTGGATTTGTCTCCAGGGGATAAACCCTTTCTGATCCCCCCCTATAAGGCTCCCAACCAGCTTATTTAGTCTGCGAGCCAGCACTACCGCAAGTAACTTAACATCCGTATTTAATAATGATATCGGCCTATAGGACTCACACTCCAAGGGATCCTTACCATCTTTCAAAATCAAAATAATCTCGGCTTCCCCCATTGTACTTGGGAGCTTCCCAACTGCCTTTGAGTGTTCCAGTACCTGCAGGAGTGCTGGGAGCAAGAATTTCTTATGTCTCTTATAGAGCTCAAATGGTAATCCGTCCTGTCCCGGGGAGGATCCACCGGGTGTACCGGCCAAGGTTTCCTCAAGTTCCTCCAAGGTAATAGGTGACCCGAGTATCTCCCCCTGTTCCTGTGTAAGGCGAGGTAACTTAGCAGACTCTAACAATCGTTTCAGGGGGTCATCATACTCTTTACAGTTGGATTTATACACCTCCTGGAAATATTCTCTGAACACTTCCAAGATGCCACTAGGTGATTTAACTATATCCCCCTCTACAGTTTTGATAGCATGTATATCCCCACCACCTTTCTGATTTCTAACTATCCTCATAAGCCCCTATTTAGAGTTCCTGAATCTTTAAATTTCGCTTTAGCAAAAAAAAACCATCTGCGCTTTGGCTTTATTAAGCATATAATTATCCAGTTCTTCCTGGCCCTTCTCTAAATTGTGATGTGTTGTCGGTGACGGATCCCCTTTATATTTCTCATCCAATATTTTAACATTCTCCTGTAGCTCAATTTCTTTACGCTTAAATTGTGATTTTTTTATAGTGCTTGAAAATCCCTATATTGTAATCCGTATTCTTCTTCTTCCGTTTCTTCTTCTTCCAGCCATTTTTCTGTGCGTAATACAGCCCGAACCGCTTTGTACACACACTCCGTTCAAACTGCGTTTCGAAGCCCTTGGCGGTGTGTAGTGTGCTATCTATTTTTCGTTTCGATCGGATTTGTCGTTTTTAAGAAATTTACGTTTAAAGACCCCTAATTTCCCATAGAAAATAATGGCCCATTGCAAATAATGGCCACACTCTAACTGCTAACAGCCAATCACAGCACATATGCAAATAGCTGAAATATAGCAGCCAATAGGAACTCTAAGGTCTCGTCATGCAATGTATCACAACATCCACAGTCACATGTCCACTATTGGCCAATAGAAGATGTAATATATGGAAGGTCCTTAACGATTTTGTCTCACTGACATGAGTAAGATTGTCATGGTAAACGAGCAATGATCTTTACCATTATAAGTACTCAGATCGCTCTTAACCCCTTAGTGACCGCTGATACGGCTTTTTACGGCGGTCACTAAGGGTCCTTATTCTGCTGCCATCAGCTTTTTATGACGATGGCAGAGAATAAGGCTGCGGGGCCGGAACGGCCCCCACCCCATCCCCCCAGCTACCGGAGGTAGCTGAGGGGTTGGGGCAGTGTGTGGGGTCCGTCCCGCCCCCCCCCTTACCGACGATTAACGTTATAGCGGCAGCCGTCGGTAACGGGGATTACCGGTGCCGCCGCCTTTCATCTCCCCCCACCGTGAATCTACGGCGAGGGGAAATGAAATAAGTGTCCCCTCAGACCTCAGATCACCCCCCCTAGTTCCCCGGGTCCCTAGCCCCCCTCCCCCGGCGCCCATCATTTCCAAGATGGCCGCCGCCATCCCTGCGAACAAACGATGTTTGTTCGCAGGGATGGAAAAGTTTAAATGAATGAAAGCCCCACGCTCTCTGCCACCGGAGGTAGCGGAGAGCATGGGGCAGTCATCGGAACCCCCCCTGTTGGGTCCCGATACAAGCGATCAGCCCACATATGGGGTACCATTCTACTCAGAAGAACCTACATAACAGATTTTTGGGTACGTTTTCTCTCCTGTTCCTCGTCAAATTGAGAAATTTCAAACTAAACCAACATATTATTGGAAAAATTCAAGTTTTTCATTTTTACTGGCCAATTTTGAATACTTTCCTCTAATACATGTGGGGTAAAAATGGTCACCACACCCCAAGATGAATTCTTTGAGGGGTGCACTTTCCAAAATGGAGTGATTTATTGGGAAATTTTACTCTGCTGGCACTACAGGGGCACTGCAAACGCACCTGGCGCTCAGAAACTTCTTCAGCAAAATCTGCATTGGAAAAGCTAATTGGCGCTCCCTTCCTTCTGAGCCCTGCTGTGTGCCCATGCAGTGGTTTACGCCCACATATGGGGTACCGTTGTACTCAGGAGAACCTGCGTTACAAATTTTGGGGTACTTTTTTTCTCTTGTTTCTCATAAAATTGAGAAATTTCAAACTAAAAGAACATAATATTGGAAGAATTTGAGTTTTTCATTTTTACGGTCTTCTTTTGAATACTTTCCTGTAATACCTGTGGGGTCAAAATAGTCACCACACACCAAGATGAGTTCTTTGAGGGGTGCACTTTCCAAAATGGGGTGACTTATGGGGGGTTTTCTCTCTGCTGACACTACAGGGGCACTGCAAACGCACCTGGCGCTCAGAAACTTCTTCAGCAAAATCTGCATTGGAAAAGCTAATTGGCGCTCCTTCCCTTCTGAGCCAGGCTGTGTGCCCATACAGTGGTTTATGCCCACATATGGGGTACCGTTGTACTCAAGAGAACCTGCGTTACAAATTTTGGGGTGCTTTTTCTCTCATGTTCCTTTTGAAAATGAGAAACTTTAATCTAAACGTATATATTATTGGAAAATTTTAATTTTCCATTTTTTTACTGCCTAATTGTGAACACTTTCCTCCAGCCCCTGTAGGGTTAAAATGCTCATTATACCCCTAGATTAATTCTTTAAGGTGTGTAGTTTCCAAAATGGGGTCACTTATGGGGGTTCTCAGGATACCAGACTTCTAAATTAATTTAAAAAAAGAACTGGTCCCTAAAAAAATCAGTTTTGGAAACTTTCACGAAAATGTGATAATTTGCTGATAAATTTCTAAGCCCCATAACACCCTAAAAAAGTAAAATATGTTTACCAAATTATGCCAGAATAAAGAAGACATAATGTGACTTGGTAACTAATTTATGTGCTACGACTTTCTTTTTTTAGAAGCAGAGAATTTCAAAGTTCATAAAATGCTAATTTTTAAAAAAATGTCATGATATTTTGATGTTTTTCACAAAAAACACACAAAGTAGTGACCAAATTTTGCCACTAACATAAAGTGCCATATGTGACGAAAAAACAGTCTCAGAATCGCTAGCATACGTTAAAGCATCACTGAGCTATAAGAGCATAAAAGGAGACAGCTGCAGCACAAAGGGGTTAAAGGGACCCAGGTCGCCCTTAAAGGAACGCATGTCGCTCTTAAAGGGACCCAAGTTGCTCTTAAAGGGACGGGAGCCATGTCGCTCTTAAAGGGACCCAAGTAGTTCTTAAAGGTACCCAAGTCGCTTTTAAAGGTACCCAAGTCGCTCTTAAAGTGGCGGGACCCAAGTCGCTCTTAAAGGGTCCCATGTAGCTCTTAAAGGGATCCAAGTCGCTCTTAAAGGGACGGGACCCAAGTTGTTCTTAAACGGACGGGACCCAAGTTGCTCTTAAACGGACGGGACACATGTCGCTCTTAAAAGGGACTCAAGTCACTCCAAAAGGAATGGGACCCATGTCGCTCTTAAAGAGACCCATGTCGCTAGAGCGACCTGGGTCCCTTTAAGAGCGGCCCGGGTCCCTTTTAAGAGCGACCTGGGTCCTTTTAAGAGCTAAATATGTCCCTTCAAGAGCAACCAAGGTCCCTTTAAGAGCGAAATTGGTCCCTTTAAGAGCGAAATTGGTCCCTTTAAGAGCGACCTGGGTCCCTTCTAGAGCAAAATATGTCCCTTTAAGAGAGACCTGGGTCCCTTTAAGAGCAAAAAATGTCCCTTTAAGATCGACCTGGGTCCTTTTAAGAGCGAAATTGGTCCCTTTAAGAGCGAAATTGGTCCCTTTAAGAGCGACTTGGGTCCCTTTAAGAGCGACCTGGGTCCCTTTAAGAGCGATCTGGGTCCCTTTAAGAGCGAAATGGGTCCCTTTAAGAGCGACCTGGGTCCCTTTAAGAGCAAAATAAGTCCCTTTAAGAGCGAAATACGTCCCTTTAAGAGCAAAATATGTCCCTTTAAGAGCAAAATATGTCCCTTTAAGAGCAAAATATGTCCCTTTAAGAGCGAAATATGTCCGTTTAAGAGCGTAATGGGTCCCTTTAAGAGCGACCTGGGTCTCTTTAAGAGCGAAATTGGTCCCTTTAACCTCTTAAGGACCCATGTCGTACTGGTACGTCATGGATCACTGTCACTTAAGGACCCATGACTTACCGGTACGCAGGTCCTTTAAGAGGGCGCCGCGGACCGGCCGCATGCGATCGGGAGAGATGGCCTGCAGAAATACACTGCAGGCCATCTCTCCCTGTCGGCATGGGGGGTTGTTAACCCCCCCCCCCCTATGCCGACGATCGCCGCTATTGGCTTATCAGTTCAGATAAGCCAATAGCGGCGATCGGAACCTTTCCGGGTCATCGGTGACCCGATGACCCGGAAAAAAAGGCGGTCGGTGCTGTCCGAGGACGGCACCGACCGCCATTACTGTAAAAAGTAATGGTGGCCAGGTGCCACCTGCCTGATCGCCGTGAACGGCCGGCCACTACCGGCCGGCCGTTCACGGCGATCAAAGTCCCCAAAAGTTATAAATACCTGCTCTGGACCCCTCAGCTAGGTAGCTGAGGGGTCCAGATCAGGTATTCGTACATTACTCACCTGTCCCGGGCTCCGGATCGGCGTCTTCCGTGTTCGCGGCGTCCTCGTCCCTCGATCGGGTCTTCGGCTTCTTCCGTGACGTCACGTTCGGCTATTTTCGGCTCCAGCGTCGGGTTTCCGGGATTTTCCGCTCTGCTGCCCTCTAGCGGCTGATATGTGTAATACACTTATCAGCAGCTACAGGGATGTTCAGTATGTAATAAAGTTTTTTGTTTTTTTTTCAAATTTTTTTTTCTCTATTTTCCGCACCCTATCGCCGCTGAGTGTTGATCAGCATCGCACGAAAGTGCGCTGCTAATCAGCAACTCCTCCTTTTTGGCGTAGGGTGTTTTTTTTCTATATCCTACTGCCACGGTCTGCTGATAAGTGCCGCACATAAGTGCGGCATTTATCAGCAACACCATTTTTGGCGTAGTTTTTTTTTTTTTATATACTTACTGTAAAAAAACACGTAAAAAACACTACATTACACCACACTACACTACATTGAATAAAGTTTGACACTACACCACTACATACCCCATATACCAATCCCTATATAAAAGTGGCCCCCGGCATGTTTTCGGCGTCAGAGGGATACGTTATTATTGCCTCCGACACCGAAACAGCCAGTGAGGATGAATGGGGGGATCCTTCGTTCCTCCATTCATCCTCCAATGACGTACCTGGGGGTAGCGTAGCATATGCTGCCTCCCAGACATGTCTTTTCCGCCAGTACCATCCCAATAAGAGATCACGGTATGGCGTAAAATTCTACTAACTCTGTGAGAGTACCTCAGGGTACACTTACAGATTTCGGGTACGTGCACACTGCGGAATGGCGAAGGATAACTCTTTGTGCATTCTGCAGCTGACACCCACCGGCGGACTGATGCGAGCGCGTGTCTCCGCCCGTGTCATAGACTCCATGTTATGCACAGGCGGATTCCATCGTCCGTCCAAGGAATGAATACGTTCGACAGAGAGCGGAATCCGCCCGTGCATAGAATGGAGTCTATGACACGGACGGAGACGCGCGCCCGCATCAGTCCGCCGGCGGGTGCCAGCTGCGGAATGCACAAAGGGTAATCCTTCGCCATTCCGCAGTGTGCACGTACCCTTAGAGTGTATGAAGGAAGGGACACCCAAATCCAGCCCCCAGATGCCCCCCCCCCCCATCCTCGGTACAAGTGGGAAGATCGTCCGGGAACTGATCTTCCCACTGCTGGATAAAGGTCACCACCTGTATGGGGATAACTTTTATACCAGCACCCCCTCTTCTGGTCCCTCGCTGCCCGAGCTACTGTAGCTTGCGGCACGATACGAAAATATCAGAAGTAGTAATAGAGCCCTAATATTTAGCAGCCATGGAGCGGACCCAGCGCTTCTGGATATAAAGGACCCCGTATCGCACCAGGACAACATTTTCCAGGTGATGTCCCCCACACTGGAGAAAGGGAGACCCCAGAAGAAGTGCAGAGTGTGGTGTAACAGGGGGATCAGGAAGGACACCATTTTCCCGTGTGACACCTGTCCTGATCACCTCGACCTCTGCATACTGGATCGCTCCAAGGCGCACCACACGTCATTGGGGTTCTACATTATCTAAATTCTGTCCCTTATTCCTATTTCAGGGGTCACGTTGGTCCGGGGATTATTCTGATCGCCATTATGGAGTCGGGAAGGAATTTTTTCCCAGTGATGAGGCTACTGTCGTCTGCCTTACGAGGGTTTTTTTTTGCCTTCCTCTGGATCAACACAGGTTGAGTTTGATGGACACCTGTCATTTCTAACCTTATAAACTAATAATTGGCCTAATACACCCAAATAAATTAGAATTGTCCCTTTTCCCCAGCTAAGTAGGTATGGCCGCCATTCCCATTAGAGACTTGCCATGATGCAATTACAAAGCCTCTGTGCGGCCAGGGCAGTAGAAACCCCCCACAAGTGACCCCATTCTGGAAATTACACCCCATAAGGAATCTAACAAGGGGGGCAGTGGGTATATTGCCCCCTGGTGACGGCCACATTTGGGACGTGAAAATGAAAAAAATGGTATTTTTTATTTTCACGTCACATGTTCTACACATGTGCCCGTCACCAGTGGGGTCCATATGCTCACTGCACCCCTAGTTAGATTCCTTATGGGGTGTAGTTTCCAGAATGGCGTCACTTGTCAGGGGTTTCTACTGTCCTGGCAGCACAGGAGCTTTGTAATTGCGACATGGCCTCCATCCTCCATTCCAGCCTCTAAATGGCGCTCTGTCCCTTTGGTGGCTTGCCCTGTGCCCATATGGCACATTATGTCCACATGTGGGGTATTTTCGTACTCAGGGTAAATTACCCGACACGTTTTGCATTTATTTTCTTTTTTAACCCCTTGTGGAAATGGAAAAAAATCAAGGCTAGACCAACATTTAGTGTAATTTTTTTTTTAATTTTTACTCTAAATCATTAATCTTGTCATGATTTTTTCATTTTCACAAGGGGCTAAAAGGTAAAAAAACCACAAAATGTGTAGCGCAATTTCTCCTGAGTACGGAAATACCCCACATGTGGACATAAACCGCCATGCGGGTGCAGGGTAAGCCTCCAAAGGGAAGGTGTGCCATTTGTTTTTTTGAGGCTGGATTTGGCTGGATTGGATTTCGAGGGGCCATGTTGCATTTAAAAGGCCCCTGTGTTGCCAAGACAGTTGAAACCCCCCACAAGTGACCCTATTATGGAAACTACACCCCTCAAGGAATGTAAAAAGGGGTGTAGTGAGCATATGGACCCCACTGGTGACGGGCACAAATGTGGAACAATGTGGCGTGAAAATGAAATATTACATTTTTTACACTATAATGTTGGTCTAGCCTTGAATTTATCATTTTCACAAGGGGTTAAAAGAGGAAAAAAAAAACAAAATGTGTAGAGCAATTTCCCCCGAGTCCGTAAATACCCCACATGTGGACATAAAGCGCCATGTGGGTGCAGGACAAGCCTCCAAAGGGAAGGAGCGCCATTTGGATTTTGGAGGCTGGATTTGGCTTTAATGGATTATGAACGCCATGTCGCATTTACAGAGCCCTTGTGCTGCCAAAACACTGGAAACCCCCACAAGTGACCCCATTCTGGAAACTACACCCCTCAAGGAATCTAACAAGGGGTGCAGTGAGGATATGGACCCCTGGATGACGGGCACATTTGTGCCGTGAAAGTGAAAAAATGAAATTTTTCACTTTCACGTCACATTGTTCCACATTTGTGCCTGTCACCAGTGGGGTCCATATGCTCACTGCACCCCTTGTTAGATTCCTTGAGGGGTGTAGTTTCCAGAATGGGGTCACTTGTGGGGGTTTCCAGTGTTTTGGCAGCACGAGGGCTCTGTAAATGCGAAGTGGCCCTTGAAATCCATTCCAGTGAAATCCAGCTTCCAAAAGCCAATTGGCGCTCCTTCCCTTTGGAGGCTCGTCCTGCGCCCGCTTGGCACTTTATGTCCACATGTGGGGTATTTCTGCACTCGGGAGAAACTGCGCTCCACGTTTGGTGTCTTTTTTTGCCTCTTATCCCTTTGTGAAAATGAAAAATTGAAGGCTAGAACAACGTTTTAGTGTAAAAAATACTTTTGTCTTTTTTCACGCCACATTGTTCAGAAAATCTGTGAAGCACCTGTGGGGTCCAGATGCTCACCGCACCCCTTGTTACATTCCTTGAGGGGTGCAGTTTTCTAAATGGTGTCCCTTTAGGGGTGTTTTTTAGGTTTTGGCACCCCAGAGCCTCTGCCAACCTGAAGTGGTACAGTCAGAAATGACCAAATATAACGGAGGCGTTGAAATTCACTAGGCGCTCCTTTATATCTGAGGCTTGTGGTTGTGTCAAATAGCGCAATAGGGCCACATATGGAGTATTTCTATAAACTGCAGAAACGGGGCAATAATTATTGGGGTGCATTTCTCTGGTAATAGGTTTATAATTATGAAAAATATTGGATTACATTAAAATCTCTGCACAGAAAATTAAAATGTTCAAATTTCTTACACACTTAGCTTTTATTTCTGTGACTCCCCTAAAGGGTTAAAACACTTTCTGGATGTGCTTTTGCAGAGTTTGGGGGTGCAGTTTCTGAAATGGGGTGCTTTGTGGGGCTTTCTAACATACAGTCCCCTCAAATACAGTTTAAACCTGAACAGGTCCCTAAAAATATCTGATTTTGAAATTTTTACCGAAAATTTGGAAATTTGCTGCTAATGTTTTACGCTTTCTATTGTTTAAAAAAAATGAAAGATAGTTTAATAAATGCCGCCAACATAAAGTAGACATGTTGCTAATGCTATTTAATATATAATTTATGTGGTATAACCACTTTCTGTATACGCAAAAAAGTTTTAAAGTTGGAAAAATGCATTTTTTCACGCTATTTTGTTCTTTTTCATAAAGATTCGTTATAAGTATCGACTCCAATTTACCAGAAATGTGAAGTACAATATGTCACGAGAAAACAATCTCAGAATCAGCCGGATAGGTAAAAGCATCCCGAAGTTATTAATGAATAAAGTGACACTGGTCATATTCATAAAATTTACTTCGGTCCTTAAGGCCATTTCAGGCTCTGTCCTTAAGGGGTTAAGCGTGAAATTGGTCCCTTTAAGAGCGACCTAGGTCCCTTTAAGAGCGATCTGGGTCCCTTTAAGAGCGAAATGGGTCCCTTTAAGAGCGACTTGGGTCCCTTTAAGAGCGACCTGGGTCCCTTTAAGAGCGATCTGGGTCCCTTTAAGAGCGAAATGGGTCCCTTTAAGAGCAAAATAAGTCCCTTTAAGAGCAAAATACGTCCCTTTAAGAGCAAAATATGTCCCTTTAAGAGCAAAATGGGTCCCTTTAAGAGCGACCTTAGTCCCTTTAAGAGCGAAATTGGTCCCTTTAAGCGCAAAATTGATCCCTTTAAGAGTGAAATTGGTCTATTTAAGAGCGACCTGGCTCCTTTTAAGAGCGAAATATGTCCCTTTAAGCATGAAATTGGTTCCTTTAAGAGCGATCTGGGTACCTTAAAGAGCGAAATGGCTCGCTTTAAGAGCGATCTGGATCCCTTTAAGAGCGACCTGGGTCCCTTTAAGAGCGAAATTGGTCCCTTTAAGCGCAAAATTGATCCCTTTAAGAGTGAAATTGGTCTATTTAAGAGCGACCTGGGTCCCTTTAAGAGCAAAATATGTCCCTTCAAGAGCGAAAAATGCCCCTTTAAGAGCGACCTGGGTCCCATTAAGAGCGAAATATGTCCTTTTAAGAGCGAAATATGTCCCTTTAAGAGCAAAATGGGTCCCTTTAAGAGCGAAATGGGTCCCTTTAAGAGCGACCTGGGTCCCTTTAAGAGCAAAATTGGTCCCTTTAAGCGTGAAATTGGTCCCTTTAAGAGTGAAATTGGTCCCTTTAAGAGCGACCTGGGTCCCTTTAAGAGCGAAATATGTCCCTTTAAGAGGAACATGGGTCCTTTCAAGAGCGACCTGGGTCCCTTTAAGAGCGAAATTGGTCCCTTTAAGCGTGAAATTGGTCCCTTTAAGAGTGAAATTGGTCCCTTTAAGAGCGACCTGGGTCCCTTTAAGAGCGAAATATGTCCCTTTAAGAGGAACATGGGTCCTTTTAAAGCGACCTGGGTCCCTTTAAGAGCAAAATTGGTCCCTTTAAGAGCAAAATTGGTCCCTTTAAGAGCAAAATCGGTCCCTTTAAGAGTAAAATTTGTCTATTTAAGAGCGACCTGGGTCCCTTTAAGAGCGAAATATGTCCCTTCAAGAGCGAAATATGTCCCTTTAAGAGCGACCTGGGTCCCTTTAAGAGTGAAATATGTCCCTTTAAGAGCAAAATATGTCCTTTTAAGAGCAAAATGGGTCCTTTTAAGAGCGAAATGGGTCCCTTTAAAGGGACAGTGTCACATTTTTGATAATTTTTTAATGAAAAGTACTAAGTATAAATGAGTCTGTTGGATGTTTTTTTTTTTTTTTTAATGTAGTGTTTCAGTATTTTTTTTCTAAAATGTATTGCTGCACAGGGGGCTGCCATGTTTATAGTGTCTGTGTGTGACGTCATTTCACGACACACACACAGACACTATACGGCACCTCCACATCATTGAAGTGAACCGACGGAGTCCGTCTGGTTCACTTCACTGGAGGCTCCGTCACTGTGTACTGCGCATGTGCATAGACATGCGCAGTACACAGCTACAGTACATGGGGCGGGTGGCGGCGCCATTTTCTTGAGGTCCCAGCCCGAGAACCGGGGAGGAGAGAGAGACCGCACAGTGAGTGGACAAGAAAACTGTGTGCAGCTCTCTCTCCCCCCCGCCCCCACGCCGGAGGGGGAGAAATTGAATAAACTTTTGCTTTGGGTGCCCGGACATTGCTATCACCCAGCAATGTCCCGGCACCAGTCACCGCAGCTCTCTCCTTCTTTCCCCCAGCAGCAGCTCAGCAGCGTTCTGTGGGGGAACGGGCTTGGAGATGCTGCGGGGGGAAGATGGAGAGAGTAAGGCTGATGGCAGGGGGAGCAGGGCACAGCAGTGTCTGCTGCATGCTGTCCCCCCTGCGGCTTCCGGACCCGAGAAAACTCCTATGCAGACCTGAGAGGGATCTGGGCAGCTGTCAGTGAAGCGGGCCGGCGAGGACTGGTGGTGCGCGGGGATCCCCCGCTCCGGGCTGTGACAGGAGTGGAATGCAGCCTGGGAGATGGGGCAGCCCCAGCGTCCACCGCCCGCCGCCGCCGCTGTTTCCACCTGGTGGCTGGTGGACGCCGGGGCTGCCCCATCTCCCAGGCTGCATTCCACTCCTGTCACAGCCCGGAGCGGGGGATCCCCGCGCACCACCAGTCCTCGCCGGCCCGCTTCACTGACAGCTGCCCAGATCCCTCTCAGGTCTGCATAGGAGTTTTCTGCCCCATTAGACCCCCGATGCTAAATCCGGCCCTATCACCTCCTCTGTCACCCCCATCATCCCCTCACCTCCTCTATCACCCCCATCATCCCCTCACCTCCTCTGTCACGCCCATCATCCCCTCACCTCCTCTATCACCTCCATCATCCCCTCACCTCCTCTATCACCTCCATCATCCCCTCACCTCCTCTATCACCCCCATCATCCTCTCACCTCCTCTATCACCTCCATCATCCTCTCACCTCCTCTATCACCCCCATCATCCCCTCACCTCCTCTATCACCCCCATCATCCCCTCACCTCCTCTATCACCCCCATCATCCCCTCACCTCCTCTATCACCTCCATCATCCTCTCACCTCCTCTATCACCTCCATCATCCCCTCACCTCCTCTATCACCTCCATCATCCCCTCACCTCCTCTATCACCTCCATCATCCTCTCACCTCCTCTATCACCCCCATCATCCCCTCACCTCCTCTATCACCTCCATCATCCCCTCACCTCCTCTATCATCCCCATCATCCCCTCACCTCCTCTATCACCTCCATCATCCCCTCACCTCCTCTATCATCCCCATCATCCCCTCACCTCCTCTATCACCTCCATCATCCCCTCACCTCCTCTATCATCCCCATCATCCTCTCACCTCCTCTATCACCTCCATCATCCTCTCACCTCCTCTATCACCTCCATCATCCTCTCACCTCCTCTATCACCTCCATCATCCCCTCACCTCCTCTATCATCATCTTCTCCTCTCTCCCCTTCACCTCCTCTCACCCCCACCACCTCCTGTAACTGTTCTGGGGGGAACCAGCCTGCCTCTACCGTGCCTTCTCCCTGTGCCCCCCACTTTTCCCCGCCCCCCCCCCCAGTTGCTCCTTCTGCCATATCAGCTTCCCCCCCCTGTCACCCCAGCCTCTCTGCCCACCTTCACCCCAGCCTCTCTGCCCCCCCGTCACCCCAGCCTCTCTGCCCCCCGTCACCCCAGCCTCTCTGCCTCCCCGTCACCCCAGCCTCTCTGCCCCCCCGTCACCCCAGCCTCTCTGCCCCCCGTCACCCCAGCCTCTCTGCCCCCCCGTCACCCCAGCCTCTCTGCCCCCCCGTCACCCCAGCCTCTCTGCCCCCCGTCACCCCAGCCTCTCTGCCCCCCCCTGTCACCCCAGCCTCTCTGCCCCCCCGTCACCCCAGCCTCTCTGCCCCCCCGTCACCCCAGCCTCTCTGCCTCCCCGTCACCCCAGCCTCTCTGCCCCCCGTCACCCCAGCCTCTCTGCCCCCCCGTCACCCCAGCCTCTCTGCCCCCCCGTCACCCCAGCCTCTCTGCCCCCCGTCACCCCAGCCTCTCTGCCCCCCGTCACCCCAGCCTCTCTGCCCCCCCGTCACCCCAGCCTCTCTGCCCCCCCGTCACCCCAGCCTCTCTGCCCCCCCGTCACCCCAGCCTCTCTGCCCCCCCGTCACCCCAGCCTCTCTGCCTCCCCGTCACCCCAGCCTCTCTGCCCCCCGTCACCCCAGCCTCTCTGCCCCCCCGTCACCCCAGCCTCTCTGCCTCCCCGTCACCCCAGCCTCTCTGCCCCACGTCACCCCAGCCTCTCTGCCCCCCGTCACCCCAGCCTCTACCCCGTCTCTATATCCCGCTTACCTGTGCAATGTGTGACACAGCGGACACCAGCGAACACTAGCCTGTACACATATATATACACACATATATATACACACACATATATATATATATATATATATATATATATATATATATATATATATATACAGGCTAGTGTTCGCTGGTGTCTGCTGTGTCACACATTGCACAGGTAGGATAGATAGATAGATAGACAGACACACAGGAGAGTACAGGCTATTGTTCTCTGGTGTCCGCAGTGTCACATGCTTCTTCTGGCTGTACTGCTGTGCAGACAACAACAAAATGGCGATGCCCAGCAGTACACATAATATCACCTTTCCCCTCTTTGTTCTTTTGTGAAAAGAGGGGGGAGGTGATGATGTCACAGCAGCTGAGTAGGGAAAGCCTCTTTTTTTCAGCATCCCTTTTTCAGGCTGCTCTTACCAGCAGTTTCCTGCTGGAGCTCCCCCTGGTGGCCATCACTGGGAAATATGAAAAATTAGATTGTTAATTTTTCATATTTCCTTACACATATAAATAAAAAAAAAATAATAACAAATTCAGTTTTAACACTTTCAGACATTTTTTTACTTGGCGACACATTCCCTTTAAGAGCAAAATATGTCCCTTTAAGAGCAAAATATGTCCCTTTAAGAGCAAAATGGGTCCTTTTAAGAGCGACCTGGGTCCCTTTAAGAGCAAAATGGGTCCCTTTAAGAGCAAAATATGTCCCTTTAAAAGCGAAATATGTCCCTTTAAGAGCAAAATGGGTCCCTTTACGAGCGAAATCGGTCCCTTTAAGAGCAAAATATGTCCCTTTAAGAGCAAAATATGTCCCTTTAAAAGCAAAATATGTCCCTTTAAGAGCGAAATATGTCCCTTTAAGAGCAAAATGGGTCCTTTTAAGAGCGACCTGGGCCCCTTTAAGAGCGAAATGGGTCCCTTTAAGCGTGAAATCGGTCCCTTAAAGAGCGACCTGGGTCCCTTTAAGAGCGAAATGGGTCCCTTTAAGAGCGAAATCGGTCCCTTTAAGAGCAAAATATGTCCCTTTAAGAGCAAAATATGTCCCTTTAAGAGCAAAATATGTCCCTTTAAGAGCAAAATGGGTCCCTTTAAGAGCGAAATTGGTCCCTTTTAGAGAGAAATTGGTCCCTTTAAGAGCGACCAGGGTCCATTTAAGAGCGACCTGGGTCACTTTAAGAGCTAAATATGTCCCTTTAAGAGCAAAATGGGTCCTTTTAAGAGTGACCTGGGTCCCTTTAAGAGAAAAATTGGTCCCTTTAAGAGCAAAATGGGTCCCTTTAAGAGCGACCTGGGTCCCTTTAAGAGCAAAATATGTCCCTTTAAGAGCAAAATGGGTCCCTTTAAGAGCGACATGGGTCCCTTTAAGAGCGACCTGGGTCTCTTTAAGCGTGAAATTGGTCCCTTTAAGAGTGAAATTGGTCCCTTTAAGAGCGACCTGGGTCCCTTTAACCCCTTAACGACATCGGGCGTAAACTTACGCCCTCGCGCCCTGGTACTTGGCGCATCAGGGCGTAAATTTACGCCCGATGTTTCCCCGATCGCTGCGTGTTCACACACAGCGGTCGGGGAAGATGGCCTGCTATAAATCATAGCAGGCCATCTTAGCTTCACGGCACGGGGGGTGTTAACCACCCCCCGTGCTTACGATCGCCGCTATAGGCTGATCAATTCAGATCAGCCAATAGCGGCGATCGGAACCTTTCCGGGTCATCGGCGACCCGATGACCCGGAAAAAAATGGCAGTCGGTGCTGTCCGAGGACGGCACCGACCGCCATTACTGTAAAAAGTAATGGTGATCGCCGTGCCACCGGCCCGATCGCCGTGAACGGCCGGCCGGCCGTTCACGGCGATGGGGCCGGTGGCACGGCGATCAGAGTCCCACAAAATAGTAAATACCTGCCCTGGACCCCTCAGCTAGGTAGCCGAGGGGTCCAGAGCAGGTATTTGTACATTACTCACCTGTCCCGGGCTCCTGATCGGCGTCTTCCGGGTTCGCGGCATCCTCGTCTTCGTTCGGGTCTTCGGCTTCTTCCGTGACGTCACGTTCGGCTTCTCTCGGCTATTTTCGGCTCCAGCGTCGGCTCTTTCCGTATTTTGCGCTCTGCTGCCCTCTAGCGGCTGATATGTGTAATACACTTATCAGCCACTATAGGGATGTTCAGAATGTAGAATTTTTATTTATTTTTTTTTCAATTTTTTTTTTTTCTATTTTCCGCACCCTATCGCCGCTGAGTGTTGATCAGCATCGCACGAAAGTGCGCTGCTAATCAGCAACTCCTCCTTTTTGGCGTAGGGTGTTTTTTTTCTATATTCTACTGCCACAGTCTGCTAATAAGTGCCGCACATAAGTGCGGCATTTATCAGCAACTCCTTTGTTGGCGTAGTATTTTTTTTTATACTTACTGTAAAAAAACACGTAAAAAACACTACATTACACCACTCTACATTGATAAAAGTTTGACACTACACCACTACATACCCCATATACCAATCCCCGTATAAAGATGGCCCCCAGGGTGTTTTCGGCGTCAGAGGGATACGTTATTATTGCCTCCGACACCGAAACAGCCAGTGAGGATGAATGGGGGGATCCTTCTTTCCTCCATTCATCCTCATCATCCTCATCATCCAGTGACGTGTCTGGGGGTAGCGTAGCGTACGCTGCCCCCCAGACACGTCTTTTCCGCCAGTACCGTCCCAATAAGAGATGACGGTATGGTGTGAAATTCTACACACTCTGTGAGAGTACCTCAGGGTACTCTTACAGATTTAGGGTACGTGCACACTGCGGAATGGCGAAGGATAACCCTTTGTGCATTCCGCAGCTGGCACCCGCCGGCGGACTGATGCGGGCGCATGTCTCCACCCGTGTCATAGACTCCATGTTATGCATGGGCGGATTCCATCGTCCATCCAAAGAATGAACACGTTGGTTGCAGAGCGGAATCCGCCCGTGCATAGAATGGAGTCTATGACACGGGTGGAGACGTGCGCCTGCATCAGTCCGCCGGTGGGTGCCAGCTGTGGAATGCACGAAGGGTTATCTGTCGCGATTCCGCAGTGTGCATGTACCCTTAGAGTGTATGTAGGAAGGGACACCCGAATGCAGCCCCCAGATGCCCCCTCCCCCCCATCCTCGGAGTTAGTGGGAAGATCGTCCGGGAACTGATCTTCCCACTGCTGGATAAAGGTCACCACCTGTACGGGGATAACTTTTATACCAGCACCCCCTCCTCTGGTCTCTCGCTGCCCGAGCTACTGTAGCTTGCGGCACGATCCGAACATATCAGAAGTAGTAATAGAGCCCTAATATTTAGCAGCCATGGAGCGGACCCAGCGCTTCTGGATATGAGGGACCCCGTATCGCACCAGGACAACATTTTCCAGGTGACGTCCCCCACACTGGAGAAAGGGAGACCCCAAAAGAAGTGCAGAGTGTGGCGTAACAGGGGGATCAGGAAGGACACCATTTTCCAGTGTGACACCTGTCCTGATCCCCCCGGCCTCTGCATACTGGATTGCTCCAAGGCGTACTACACGTCACTGGGGTTCTACATTATCTAAATTCTGTCCCTTATTCCTATTTCAGGGGTCACTTTGATCCGGGGATTATTCTGATCGCCATTATGGAGTCAGGAAGGAATTTTTCCCCTATGAGGAAGCCACTTGTCGTCTGCATTACGAGGGTTTTTTGCCTTCCTCTGGATCAACACAGGTTGAGTTTGATGGACACCTGTCATTTCCAACTTTATAAACTAATAATTGGCCTAATACCCCCAAATAAATTAGAATTGTCCCTTTTCCCCAGCTAAGTAGGTATGGCCGCCATTGCCATTAGAGGATGCCATGATGCAATTACAAAGCCTCTGTGCGGCCAGGACAGTAGAAACCCCCCACAAGTGACCCCATTCTGGAAACTACACCCCATAAGGAATCTAAGAAGGGGGGCAGCGGGGATATGGCCCCCTGGTGACGGCCACATATGGGATGTGAAAATGAAAAAAATTGTATTTTTTATTTTCTCGGCACATGTTCTACACATGTGCCCATCACCAGTGGGGTCCATATGCTCACTGCACCCCTTGTTAGATTCCTTATGGGGTGTAGTTTCCAGAATGGGGTCACTTGTCGGGGGTTTCTACTGTCCTAGCAGCACAGGAGCTTTGTAATTGCGACATGGCCTCCATCCTCCATTCCAGCCTCTAAATGGCGCTCTGTCCCTTTGGTGACTTGCCCTGTGCCCATATGGCACATTATGCACACATGTGGGGTATTTTCGTACTCAGGGGACACTACCCTACACGTTTTGTGTTCATTTTCTTTTTTAACCCCTTGTGGAAATGGAAAAAAATCAAGGCTAGACCAACATTTAGTGTAATTTTTGTAAAATTTTTACTCTAAATCATTAATATTGTCATGTTTTTTCATTTTCACAAGGAGTTAAAAGATAAAAAAAACATTTAATGTGTAGAGCAATTTCCCCTGAGTACGGAAATACCCCACATGTGGACATAAAGCGCCATGCGGGTGCAGGGTAAGCCTCCGAAGGGAAGAAGCGCCATTTGGTTTTTGAAGGCTGGATTTGGATGGAATGGATTTCGAGGGGCCATGTTGCATTCAAAAGGCCCCTGTGTTGCCAAGACAGTTGAAACCCCCCACAAGTGACCCCATTATGGAAACTGCACCCCTCAAGGAATGTAACAAGGGGTGTAGTGAGCATATGGACCCCACTGGTGACGGACACAAATGTGGAACAATGTGGCGTGAAAATGAAATATTACATTTTTTACACTATAATGTTGGTTTAGCCTTTAATATATCATTTTCACAAGGGGTTAAAAGAGGAGAAAAAAAACAAAATGTGTAGCGCAATTTCCCCCGAGTCCGTAAATACCCCACATGTGGACATAAAGCACCATGCGGGTGCAGGGTAAGCCTCCGAAGGGAAGGAGCACCATTTCGTTTTTGAAGGCTGGATTTGGATGGAATGGATTTTGAGGGGCCATGTTGCATTCAAAAAGCCTCTGTGTTGCCAAGACAGTTGAAACCCCCCACAAGTGACCCCATTATGGAAACTACACCCCTCAGGGAATGTAACAAGGTGTGTAGTGAGCATATGGACCCCACTGGTGATGGGCACAAATGTGGAACAATGTGGCGTGAAAATGAAATATTACATTTTTTACACTATAATGTTGGTTTAGCCTTGAATTTATCATTTTCACAAGGGGTTAAAAGAGAAAAAAACACACAATATGTGTAGAGCAATTTCCCCCGAGTCCGTAAATACCCCACATGTGGACATAAAGCGCCATGTGGGCGCAGGGCAAGCCTCCAAAGGGAAGGAGCGCCATTTGGATTTTGGAGGTTGGATTTGGCTAGAATGGATGATGAACGCCATGTCACATTTACAGAGCCCTCGTGCTGCCAAAACACTGGAAACCCCCCACAAGTGACCCCATTCTGGAAACTGCATCCCTCAAGGAATCTAACAAGGGGTGCAGTGAGGATATGGACCCCTTGATGACGGGCACATTTGTGCCATGAAAGTGAAAAAATGAAATTTTTCCCTTTCACGTCACATTGTTCCACATTTGTGCCCGTCACCAGTGGGGTCCATATGCTCACTGCACCCCTTGTTAGATTCCTTGAGGGGTGTAGTTTCCAGAATGGGGTCACTTGTGGGGGGTTTCCAGTGTCTTGGCAGCACGAGGGCTCTGTAAATGCGACATGGCCCTTGAAATCCATTCCAGTGAAATCCAGCTTCCAAAAGCCAATTGGCGCTCCTTCCCTTTGGAGGCTCGTCCTGCGCCCCCTTGGCACTTTATTGCCACATGTGGGGTATTTCTGTACTCGGGAGAAACTGCGCTACACATTTTTTGTCTTTTTTTGCCTCTTATCCCTTTAAGAAAATGAAAAATTGAAGGCTAGAACAACGTTTTAGTGTAAAAAATAATTTTTTCTTTTTTCACGCCATATTGTTTGGAAAATCTGTGAAGCACCTGTGGGGTCCAGATGCTCACCGCACCCCTTGTTACATTCCTTGAGGGGTGTAGTTTTCTAAATGGTGTCCCTTTAGGGGTGTTTTTTAGGTTTTGACACCCCAGAGCCTCTGCCAACCTGAAGTGGTACAGTCAAAAATGACCAAATATAACGGAGGCGTTGAAATTCACTAGGCGCTCCCTTATATCTGAGGCTTGTGGTTGCGTCAAATAGCGCAATAGGGCCACATATGGGGTATTTCTATAAACTGCAGAAACGGGGCAATAATTATTGGGGTGCATTTCTCTGGTAATAGGTTTATAATTATGAAAAATATTGGATTACAATAAAATCTCTGCACAGAAAATTAAAATTTTCAAATTCCTTACACACTTAGCTTTTATTTCTGTGACTCCCCTAAAGGGTTAAAACACTTTCTGGATAGTGCTTTTGCAGAGTTTGGGGGGTGCAGTTTCTGAAATGGGGTGCTTTGTGGGGCTTTCTAACATACAGGCCCCTCAAATACACTTTAAACCTGAACAGGTCCCTAAAAATATCTGATTTTGAAATTTTACTGAAAATTTGGAAATTTGCTGCTAATGTTTTAAGCTTCCTATCGTCTAAAAAAAATGAAAGATAGTTTAATAAATGCCGCCAACATAAAGTAGACATGTTGCTAATGCTATTTAATATATAATTTATGTGATATAACCATTTTCTGTATACGCAAAGAAGTTTCAAAGTTGGAAAAATGCATTTTTTCACATTTTTTCACCTTATTTGGGTTTTTTTCATAAAGATTTGTTATGATTATCGACTCCAATTTACAAGAAATGTGAAGTACAATATGTCACGAGAAAACAGTCTCAGAATCAGACGGATAGGTAAAAGCATCCCAAAGTTATTAATGACTAAAGTGACAATGGTCATATTCATAAAATTTGTCTCTGTCATTAAGGCCATTTCAGGCTCTGTCCTTAAGGGGTTAAGAGCGAAATATGCCCCTTTAAGAGCAAAATTGGTCCCTTTAAGATCGAAATTGGTCCCTTTAAGAGTGAAATTGGTCCATTTAAGAGCGACTTGGGTCCCTTTAAGAGCGAAATATGTCCCTTCAAGAGCGAAATATGTCCCTTTAAGGGCGACCTGGGTCCCTTTAAGAGCGAAATATGTCCCTTTATAAGCAAAATGGGTCCTTTAAAGAGCTACCTGGGTCCCTTTAAGAGCGAAATGGGTCCCTTTAAGAGCGAAATATGTCCCTTTAAGAGTAAAATTGGTCCATTTAAGAGCGACCTCGGTCCCTTTAAGAGCAAAATATGTCCCTTTAAGAGCAACCTGGGTCCCTTTAAGAGCGAAATATGTCCCTTTAAGAGCGAAATATGTCCCTTTATAAGCAAAATGGGTCCTTTTAAGAGCGACCTGAGTCCCTTTAAGAGCGAAATATGTCCCTTTAAGAGCAAAATGGGTCCTTTTAAGAGCGACCTGGGTCCCTTTAAGAGCGAAATGGGTCCCTTTAAGAGCAAAATATGTCCATTTAAGAGCAAAATTGGTCCCTTTAAGAGCAAAATATGTCCATTTAAGAGCAAAATTGGTCCATTTAAGAGCGACCTGGGTCCCTTTAAGAGCGAAATATGTCCCTTCAAGAGCGAAATATGCCCCTTTAAGAGCAAAATTGGTCCCTTTAAGATCGAAATTGGTCCCTTTAAGAGTGAAATTGGTCCATTTAAGAGCGACTTGGGTCCCTTTAAGAGCGAAATATGTCCCTTCAAGAGCGAAATATGTCCCTTTAAGAGCGACCTGGGTCCCTTTAAGAGCGAAATATGTCCCTTTATAAGCAAAATGGGTCCTTTAAAGAGCTACCTGGGTCCCTTTAAGAGCGAAATGGGTCCCTTTAAGAGCTAAATATGTCCCTTTAAGAGTAAAATTGGTCCATTTAAGAGCGACCTCGGTCCCTTTAAGAGCAAAATATGTCCCTTTAAAAGCAACCTGGGTCCCTTTAAGAGCGAAATATGTCCCTTTAAGAGCGAAATATGCCCCTTTAAGAGCAACCTGGGTCCCTTTAAGAGCGAAATATGTCCCTTTAAGAGCGAAATATGTCCCTTTAAGAGCAAAATGGGTCCTTTTAAGAGCGACCTGGGTCCCTTTAAGAGCGAAATGGGTCCCTTTAACCTCTTAAGGACCGGGCCTGAAATGGCCTTAAGGACCGGAGTAAATTTTATGAATATGACCAGTGTCACTTTATTCATTAATAACTTCGTGATGCTTTTACCTATCCGGCTGATTCTGAGATTGTTTTCTCGTGACATATTGTACTTCACATTTCTAATAAATTGGAGTCGATACTTATAACAAATCTTTATGAAAAAGAACAAAATAGCGTGAAAAATTGTGAAAAAATGCATTTTTCCAACTTTAAAACTTTTCTGCTTATACAGAAAATGGTTATATCACATAAATTATATATTAAATAGCATTAGCAACACGTCTACTTTATGTTGGCGGCATTTATTAAACTATCTTTCATTTTTTTTAAACAATAGAAAGCGTAAAACATTAGCAGCAAATTTCCAAATTTTCGGTAAAAATTTCAAAATCAGATATTTTTAGGGACCTGTTCAGGTTTAAAGTGTATTTAAGGGGACTGTATGTTAGAAAGCCCCACAAAGCACCCCATTTCAGAAACTGCACCCCCTGTACTCTGCAAAAGCATATCCAGAAAGTGTTTTAACCCTTTAGGGGAGTCACAGAAATAAAAGCTAAGTGTGTAAGAAATTTGAAAATTTTAATTTTCTGTGCAGAGATTTTATTGTAATCCAATATTTTTCATATTTATGAACCTATTACCAGAGAAATGCACCCCAATAATTATTGCCACGTTTCTGCAGTTTATAGAAATACCCCATATGTGGCCCTATTGTGCTATTTGACGCAACCACAAGCCTCAGATATAAAGGAGCGCCTAGTGAATTTCAATGGCTCCATTATATTTGGTCATTTCTGACTGTACCACTTCAGGTTGGCAGAGGCTCTGGGGTGCCAAAACATAAGAAACACCCCTAAAGGGACACCATTTAGAAAACTACACCCCTCAAGGAATGTAACAAGGGGTGCGGTGAGCATCTGGACCCCACAGGTGCTTCACAGATTTTCCGAACAATGTGGCGTGAAAAAAGACAAAAGTATTTTTTACACTTAAACGTTGTTCTAGCTTTCAATTTTTCATTTTCACAAAGGGATAAAAGGAAAAAAAAGACAAAAATGTGTAGCATAAATACCCCACATGTGGACATAAAGTGTCAAGCGGGCGCAGGACGAGCCTCCAAAGGGAAGGAGCGCCAATTGGCTTTTGGAAGCTGAATTTCACTGGAAAGGATTTCAAGGGCCACGTCGCATTTACAGAGCCCTCGTGCTGCCAAAACACTGGAAACCCCCACAAGTGACCCCATTCTGGAAACTACACTCCTCAAGGAATCTAACAAGGGGTGCAGTGAGCATATGGACCCCACTGGTGACGGGCACAAATGTGGAACAATGTGACGTAAAAGTGAAAAATTTCATTTTTTCACTTTCACGGCAGAAATGTGCCCGTCATCAAGGGCTCCAACATGTGGGGTATTTCCGTAGTCAGGAGAAATTGCGCTACACAGTTAGTGTTTTTTTTTAACCTTTTAGCATCTTGTGAAAATGAAAAAATCATGACAAGATTAATGATTTAGAGTAAAAATTTTAAAAAAATTACACTAAATGTTGGTCTAGCCTTGATTTTTTTCCATTTCCACAAGGGGTTAAAAAAGAAAATAAACGCAAAACGTGTAGGCTAATTTCCCGAGTACGAAAATACCCCACATGTGGACATAATGTGCCATATGGGCACAGGGCTCGCCACCAAAGGGACAGAGCGCCATTTAGAGGCTGGAATGGAGGATGGAGGCCATGTCGCAATTACAAAGCTCCTGTGCTGCCAGGACAGTAGAAACCCCCGACAAGTGACCCCATTCTGGAAACTACACCCCATAAGGAATCTAACGAGGGGTGCAGTGAGCATATGGACCCCACTGGTGACGGGCACATGTGTAGAACATGTGCCGTGAAAATAAAAAATACAATTTTTTTCATTTTCACGTCCCAAATGTGGCCGTCACCAGGGGGCCATATACCCACTGCCCCCCTTGTTAGATTCCTTATGGGGTGTTATTTCCAGAATGGGGTCACTTGTGGGGGGTTTCTACTGCCCTGGCAGCACAGAGGGTTTATAATTGCATCATGGTATCCTCTAATGGGAATGGCGGCCATACCTATTTAGCTGAGGAAAAGGGACAATTCTTTTTTTTTTTTTTTTTTTTTTCAATTGTATTTTTATTGTTTTATCATTTTTATACAATGAAGGGTAGCTTACAAAGAGGTCAGAAATACAAGTTGCATGAGAGTTTTCAGTGCAATACAAAGTTAAGTAAACAAATGTAACAATGTGGATATAAAAGTAAACCAGTACTCCACGATATTTCAAAACCGGTGTAAATAAGGTGGGTATGAACCTATTTCAAACTGGGTAGGTATAGCAGTCAGAGGTCTAACAAAGTGACCTTGTTATAAACGGTGGAGGAGAGGTCGGGGAAGGGGATGGGGGGGGGATGGAGGGATATTAGTCATTCAGGGCCCGGGGTACTCCAGGAGGGTTTCCGGAGACACCGGGTCCTGCTAAAAATTAGAGTAGCCTCAATGTGCTCAGTGGTCCGATGGGATTTGGGGTAGTTTAGAGATGGAAGTAATGGGGAGGGGGGGGGGGAAGAGAGGAAAGGAGAGAGAGGGAGGAAAAGGTGGGGTAGATGGTATATGAGTGGGGGGGGGGGTGAGGGGAGGGGGGGTCAGAGAGGAGGGGGGAGGTACATATAATGTTAGGGTGGGGGGAGGGGGGGGGGATGGCTCGTCTGGCCAACAGATTCCCAGGTCAGATTTGGGAGTTACAACAGTGTTGTGTTCCCATCATCCGATACAGAAGGGCTGGTAGGAGGAGATGGTGTCAAGAGATTTACTGATGTGGCATAGGGTGAGTCCAGCCAGGGTTTCCAGATTTTTAGGAAACGATCATGGGTGCGATTGGCTCAGCTGGCAAGCTCTTCAAATCGACAGATTTGATTCAGTTTCAAAAGCCACTCTGATTGAGTGGGAGGGGTCAATTGTTTCCATTTCAGTGGAATTAAAGATTTGGCAGCAGCCACCATGTGTGACACTAGTGTTTTCGTTGGTGGGGTGATATCATAGGCTAAAAGGCCTAATGCAATAGTTGTCATAGGGAGTTTGATCGGTGTTTCAATAACTCTACTGATTACCTCTTCCAGCTTGCTCCAGAAAGGGGCGATCACTGGGCAGTCCTGCCAAATGTGGGAGAGGGAGCCTTTGTGTCGCAGACACCTCCAACATTGATCTGTTGGGGATAGTTTATATGCGTTTAGCCATTCAGGAGTCTTGTACCATCTGGACATAAGCTTGTAGTGGTTTTCTTGGAGTAGTATACATCGCGACTGACGATGTGATTTAGAAAGAACATAGCTTAATTCCGGTTCAGCTATGGTCATATTCAACTCCTTTTCCCAGGAGAGGATATATCCTGGCTTGGAGTGATGTTGCGAGTTTATGACCATTTGGTACAATGAGGAAATAGATCTGCTCTTCCTAGAGGGGTTTGTGATTGTTTTCTCAAAAGTGGTTAGTTCCCTGGATAGATTGCCCAATGATGCTACTTTTGTGAGGCATTTAGTGACATGTGCATGATGCAGAAAAGTAGGTGCTGCATGGTGTAAACCGTCAGCTATTGCTTCCACATTTAACGTGGAGTGAACGTCTAGGTAATCTTTAAGTGGTGTATCCCCTAGTGAGAGCCATGTTTGTGTGAAAGTTGGGACCACTTCGTTGATTAACCAGGGGATAAGGGATGTTGGGAGGATGGGTGAGGGAGAGGGGGCGAGGATGTTTTTAAGATTCTTCCAGACTTGGAGTGAACCTTTCCATGTGGGGGGGAGTTTGGGGTTCTTAAGAAATGAGTTAGTTGGGAACCAAATATCCTGGGGTTGTAAAAGAGGGGGTTGCAAGTGGGTAGTTGATTTGTGGGGCTCCTAAGCTAGGTCGAGCCAGTTGTTCAGGTGGATGGCCTTATAATAAGCGGAAATATCTGGGAGACCTATACCACCCTTGTTCTTATGTTGTATGAGTAGGGTGCGGGAAGTGCGGGGGCGTTTGCCTCTCCATAAGAATTTGGAGAAAATACTGCGAATGTTTTGGAAGAAAGGTGAGGGAAGAGCGATTGGTACCATCTGGAGAATGTATAAGATTTTGGGCAGGATATAAGTCTTTAGGAGGTTCTTTCTACCTAGCCAGGATATCATGGGGATGTCATAGTCTTTTAGTAGTTTTGTGATCTCTGCGATTAGGGGGATGTAATTTAGTTGGTATAGGTCTCCCAGGTTCCCTGAAAGCCTCACTCCAAGATATTTAATTGTGGAAGGGGCCCACTGGAAAGTAGTTTTTGCCCTCAGGGTTTCTTTGGTTTTGGGTGGGAGGGATAGCTCTGATTTGTTGGCATTCACTTTGAAGTTGGAAACTTTATTAAAGTCAGAAAGGATGCGTTCGATGTACGGGACGGAGGTGAGTGGGTCTGTGACTAGGAACAGGAGATCGTCTGCGAAGGCTAGGGCTTTCAGGGTTGTACCTCTGACTGATATCCCTTTTATTTCTTTTGTTTGGCGTATTTTTTGCAACAAGGCTTCTACTACTAAAATAAAAAGTGTAGGAGATAGGGGGCATCCTTGGCGGGTGCCATTTAGGATGTTGAAGGGGGGTGAGAGAGATTCATTTATTTTTAATCTGGCATAGGGCTGATCATAAAGGGAGAAAATAGCTGTGGTGAAAGCTGACGGGAAGCCGAATTTGTTTAGTGTTGCTTTCATGAAAGACCAATCAACTCTGTCAAATGCCTTCTCGGCATCAATACCGAGAAGGACATTTGACTCGCCGCGTGTCTTGGCTTCATGTATGGCTCTGAACAATTTGGAGGTGTTATTCTTGCCTTCTCTTCCCTGCACAAAGCCTGCTTGAGATTCTCCCACCAATCCAGGGATTAGTGGTTTCAGGCGGAGTGCAATGAGTTTGGCCCAAATCTTTAGATCCAAGTTCAATAAAGAGATGGGCCTGTAACTTCCGCAGTTTAGCGGGTCCTTACCCTCTTTCCAGATGATAGCTACGTGTGCTTCTTGGGACTGTCTGGGCCAATGTGTTCCTTGGAGCAGGGCATTGCAGGTGGAAGTTAAATGAGGGAGGAGCTGTGGGAGGAATTTTTTTATAATAGAGAAGGGATAGACCGTCAGGTCCAGGACTTTTACCAGGGGGGAAGCTCTGAATAACCTTGCTAATTTCTTGTGTCGTTATGGGCGTCAGTAGAGTGCCGGCGTCAGTTAAGGTCAGGGTCGGGAGGTTTAGGTCCTGAAGGAAATCTGCGGTTAGTGAGTCTCTTTCAGCCTGGGGAATAAGATTTTCTGAAGTTTGGAGGTTATAAAGACGGGAGTAAAAACGTTGGAATGTTTCTACTATAAAAGGTGTGGTTGTGTGTGTGTTTCCTTCATCGTCTTTTATTGCATGGATCTGGGTTTTGTCTCTGGCCTTCTTTATTAAAGAGGACATTAGTCTCCCTCCTTTGTTTCCATGAGCATATAATGTTTGTTTATAATGTTTGAGTGGGCATAAAGGATATCCTTGAGTCTTTCTCTTAATAGTTTTAGCTCGGGGAGAGCGGAGTGTAGCCGTGAGAATTTATGAAGTTTTTCTAAAGATGCTATTTGTGCTAATAGAGAGTCAATCTCTTTTTGTTTGTTTTTCTTGTTTTTGGACCCGATGGAGATGAGCAGACCTCTTATATAGGCTTTGTGAGATTCCCAGATCATGGTGGGGGGAGACATCTGGTGTTGTGTTAGTGATGAAGAATTCCTCTAAGTGTTTGGTTATAGCAGAGCATGTTTCGGGTGAGTTTAATAATGTTTCATTTAATTTCCACCTCCATTCCCTGGCCGAGATATGCACAAAATTTAACGTAGCGTGTGTGGGGGCGTGATCAGAAATAGTGATTTGACCAATGTCAGCGTTTGTGAGGGAGAGGAGGAGGGAATTATGGATAAAGAGATAATCTAGTCTGTGGTATGAGTTGTGTGGGATAGAGTGGAAAGTATAATCCTGTGACATAGCGTGTCTAGTCCTCCAGGTGTCCAGAAGAGAGAGTTCTTGTAGTTTTGCGTTTAATCGGCTGAGCGTTTTTGTGGGGGTGGCTGAAGATTTTGTAGATGAATCCAGTAGTGGGTTCAGGGTAATGTTCAAATCCCCTCCTAGTATTATGGGGCCTGCTGCAAACAGTTGTAGGTCAGTCAGGGCCTTTATTATCCAGGGAACTTGACCTGTGTTTGGGGCGTAGAGATTGGCCAGTGTATATGGTTTAGAAGCTATATTAACTCTTAGGAAGAGCATTCTACCCTCGGCATCCTCGTGTTGTTGTAGTATCTGGAGAGGTAGAGAGGAGTGTACAGCTATGGAAACACCTTTGGAGGCTGAGGTTGGATGGCAAGCGTGTCTCCATTGAGAGAAATATCTAGTAGGGAATTTGGGGACTTTCCCTGCCTTTAGGTGTGTTTCTTGCAAGAAGGCTATGGTCATCTTGCTTTTCCTCAGTAAGGAGATAATATGGTGTCTTTTGTTGGGGCTGTTGAGTCCCTTAACGTTTAAGGAGGTGATATTGACGTCAGCCATCTTAGAGGGGCTCCGCTAGCCAGACGAGGGTCAGGTGGGGTGGGGTGGGGTGGGGCGCTGGGACAAGACTCTAGGGCAGGAGGTAGAGATGGGGGTGGGGGTGGGGGGGCGGGAGAGATTAATATGGGTGTGGGGGAGGAGGTAATAGGAAAATAGAGGCATTCGCCTTCGCCAAATTAGAGGGGGGGGTAGGTTGGAGAGAAGTGAGGACAAAGAATATAGAGCACAGAAAAGTTCAAGGGAGGATATTAAGTGATAGGAGTTGTTGGTGTCTCAGACCTTGAGAAGAGGCTATGCGGGGGGGGGGGGGGGGGAGTGTTCGGTAGGATGGAAAATTAAAGCGCTGGCCATCTGTGCGCACAGAGGTACGGTCCGCTTATGTTATTAGGTAAGCCGGTCAGGGGGAAAATGGATGGTTACACAGATTTAAGCATGCGTTTATTATACTGTAGAGGGCAGATGATGTCAAAGGTATGTTGGCTGGTATGAGGAGGAGCGGGTTCTGGGGGGGGGGTCATTAAGTGTTCATTTCAAAATACTAAAGCGTTATTACTCACAGATGTAGTGGGGCGCCGTCCCGGTCCACCAGAGCCGATCACATGTGGTATTTTGGTTGAGCACATGGAGAATTCCAGTGCTTTGTGATTTGTGTAGTGCGGGTAATCAGGTCGATCCGGGGAACCAGGAAAACGCCTCCACAGATCCTAGAGGCAAACAAATATAAAAGAATATCAATTTACAACATTAGAAACTGAACAATAGTGCTAACTTGGTTACTTTCGCATAAAAAGGGAGCTCGAGAGAAAGTAAAGTAAATAAAATGAGAGAAAATAAATGAAATGAGAAAAAATAAAATAAAAAAGAAGGGGGTAGACATTGTACAGACATTTGTTGCTAGATTACTTTTAAGGCTGGTATAGGGTAACCTTGTTCTGCAAGTCATAAGCTTCCAATTCCAGGTTGGAGGGGGGGGGGGGAGGTGCTTGCAGGTTGGAGGGGGGGGGGTGTTGTAACTTGGTAGAGAGTCTCTTCTTATGGAGGAGATACAAAAGAAAAAGAAAAGAAAAAAAAAAAAAGGGGGGGGGGGTATAGGGGTATTGGGATTATACCCAGCCGACACCAGGCCTGAACTTGGT
This sequence comes from Dendropsophus ebraccatus, assembly GCF_027789765.1. NCBI lineage: Eukaryota > Metazoa > Chordata > Amphibia > Anura > Hylidae > Dendropsophus > Dendropsophus ebraccatus. The sequence goes on along the minus strand of NC_091460.1, from coordinate 8,547,067 downwards.
GCCCGTCAGATCGAGGTCGGAGGAGGTCTAGTCAGGTGGAGTTTCCTGAAGAGCGAGTGGGCCCATATAGGGATCTTCCTGGAGCAATCCTTCACAAGTTCTAAGTGTCTTTTCGCGGGGTCTTCTTTTGTCGAGGTTGCTTCTGAGATGCGACCGTGGTCCAGGGTGTGAAGACCGGGAGAGTTGGGAGAGGCTGGTTTGATTGAATGGGCATCCAGGAGGGGACATCCACAGGGTGCAGCTCCAGCATTTCCCAGGCCCTCTCTAAGTCCCTTGGTGTGTGGATCACGATCCTTCGGCCATTCTTCATTATAGCTAGGCCAAAGGGGTAAAGCCAAGCATACTGGAAGTTATTCGCTCTGAGTAGATCCAGAAGGGGCTTCATAGTGCGTCTTTTGGCGAGCGTGGATGGGGCAATGTCTTGGTATAAGGCAATGTCCACTCCTTCATATTGCAGATTGCCATAGTCTCTGGCCGCAGCTAGGATTGCAGATGTGTCTTGGAAGGACAGCAGCAGGCAAATCACATCCCTTGGAGGCTCTGACTCCTTAGGCTTCGGGCGTATGGCGCGGTGTATACGTTCTATGATAATGGCGTCCGCCCGTTCTTGACCCAGCAGAGCAGAGAAAATCTCTTTGGCCACTTTAGGGAGCACGTCTGCGGCCCAGCACTCTGGTAGGCCTTTAAAACGCACGTTCTTTCGGCGACTGCGGTTTTCTTGGTCTTTGATTAGGATCATGGCTCTATTCAGTTGTTCGGTCTGCAGCTCTGAGCGGTTAACCATTGCAGAGGCATGTGTGGTTAAGTCAGCTACTGTTGTTTCTAACGTTTCCACCCTGTATCCCACCGCTTGTACCTCAGACTTGATTTCCGCCAGTTCAGATAGGACCGGTTTAAGCGCTTGCTTTAAGGTCCTCTTCATGAAGGACTTAAGGAATGAGGTGGTTAGTTGTTCCCCCTGCTTGCTATCTGCGATGCTTTCTCTCTCAGAGTCCTCGCCAGTTTCATGCTGCTGCACGGCGGGATCCGATGCCATCTTGGAAGCTTTATTCGGCGTCCTGAGGCGGCTTTTACAGAGGAATCTTGAGAGATCCCCCTGAGATTTCCCGCTTTTGGGGGTCCCCGAGGGTTCTCTAATCAGTCCCCGACCTGCTTTGCCCAAAGCCATAGATTATAGAAGCTTCTGAGGACCGTCACCCTGTGCTCGGTGCCGGAGCTCTGCTCACATGCGTCCTCTCTTGTTCGCGGCCAGGCTCCGCCCCCGAAAAGGGGCAATTCTAATTTATTTGGGGGTATTAGGCCAATTATTAGTTTATAATGTTGAAAATGACAGGTGTCCATCAAATTCAACCTGTGTTGATCCAGAGGAAGGCAAAAAAAAAACCCTCGTGAGGCAGACGACAGTAGCCTCATCACAGGGGAAAAATTCCTTCCCGACTCCATAATGGCGATCAGAATAATCCCCGGATCAACGTGACCCCTGAAATAGGAATAAGGGACAGAATTTAGATAATGTGGAACCCCAATGACGTGTGGTGCGCCTTGGAGCGATCCAGTATGCAGAGGCCGGGGGGATCAGGACAGGCGTCACACAGGAAAATGGTGTCCTTCCTGATCCCCCTGTTACGCCACACTCTGCACTTCTTCTGGGGTCTCCCGTTCTCCAGTGTGGGGGACGTCACCTGGAGAATGTTGTCCTGGTGCGATACGGGGTCCTTCATATCCAGAAGCGCTGGGTCCGCTCCATGGCTGCTAAATATTAGGGCTCTATTACGGCTTCTGATATTTTCAGATCGTGCCGCAAGCTACAGTAGCTCGGGCAGCAAGGGACCAGAAGAGGGGGTGCTGGTATAAAAGTTATCCCCGTACAGGTGGTGACCTTTATCCAGCAGTGGGAAGATCAGTTCCCGGACGATCTCCCCACTTGTTCCGCGGATGGGGGGGGCGGGGGCATCTGGGGGCTGGATTTGGGTGTCCCTTCCTTCATACACTCTAAGGGTACGTGCACACTGCGGAATGGCGAAGGATAACCCTTCGTGCATTCCGCAGTTGGCACCCACCGGCGGACTGATGCGGGCGAGCGTCTCCGTCCGTGTCATAGACTCCATTCTATGCACGGCGGATTCCGCTCTCTGTCCAACGTATTCATTCCTTGGACGGACGATGGAATCCGCCTGTGCATAACATGGAGTCTATGACACGGGCGGAGACACGCGCCCGCATCAGTCCGCCGGTGGGTGCCAGCTGCGGAATGCACAAAGAGTTATCCTTCGCCATTCCGCAGTGTGCACCTACCCTAAATCTGTAAGTGTACCCTGAGGTACGCTCACAGAGTTAGTAGAATTTTACGCCATACCGTCATCTCTTATTGGGACGGTACTGGCGGAAAAGACGTGTCTGGGAGGCAGCGTATGCTACGCTACCCCCAGATACGTCATTGGAGGATGAGGATGAATGGAGGAACGAAGGATCCCCCCATTCATCCTCACTGGCTGTTTCGGTGTCGGAGGCAATAATAACGTATCCCTCTGACGCCGAAAACACGCCGGGGGCCACTTTTATATAGGGATTGGTATATGGGGTATGTAGTAGTGTAGTGTCAAACTTTATTCAATGTAGTGTAGTGTGGTGTAATGTAGTGTTTTTTACGTGTTTTTTTACAGTAAGTATAAAAAAAAAAAATTACGCCAAAAATGGTGTTGCTGATAAATGCCGGCACTTATGTGCGGCAATTATCAGCAGACCGTGGCTGTAGGATATAGAAAAAAAACACCCTACGGCAAAAAGGAGGAGTTGCTGATTAGCAGCGCACTTTTGTGCGATGCTGATCAACACTCAGCGGCGATAGGGTGCGGAAAATAGAAAAAAAAAAAAACAACAACTTCATTACATACTGAACATCCCTGTAGCTGCTGATAAGTGTATTACACATATCAGCCGCTAGAGGGCAGCAGAGCGGAAAATCCCGAAAACCCGACGCTGGAGCCGAAAATAGCCGAACGTGACGTCACGGAAGAAGCCGAAGACCCGAACGAGAACACGAGGACGCCGCGAACCCGGAAGACGCCGATCAGGAGCCCGGGACAGGTGAGTAATGTACGAATACCTGCTCTGGACCCCTCAGCTACCTAGCTGAGGGGTCCGGAGCAGGTATTTATATCTTTTGGGGACTTTGATCACCGTGAACGGCCGGCCGGTAGCGGCCGGCCGTTCACGGCGATCGGGCCGGTGGCACCTGGCTACCATTACTTTTTACAGTAATGGCGGTCGGTGCCGTCCTCGGACAGCACCGACCGCCATTTTTTCTGGGTCATCGGGTCACCGATGACCCGGAAAGTTTCCGATCGCCGCTATTGGCTTATCTGAACTGATAAGCCAATAGCGGCGATCGTCGGCATGGGGGGGGGGGTTTAACAACCCCCCATGCCGACAGGGAGAGATGGCCTGCAGTGTATTTCTGCAGGCCATCTCTCCCGATCGCATGCGGCCGGTCCGCGGCGCCCTCTTAAAGGACCCGCGTACCGGTACGTCATGGGTCCTTAAGTGACAGTGATCCATGACGTACCGGTACGACATGGGTCCTTAAGAGGTTAAGAGCAAAATGGGTCCTTTTAAGAGCGACCTGGGTCCCTTTAACCCCTAGACGACCCTGGACGTAGGGTTACGTTATGGAAGTCTGTCCCCAGACGACCCATGATGTAACCCTACGTCCTGGGTGTTTCTCCAGCTATGAAGCGCGCTCCGGAGCAGAGCACGCTTCATAGGAGGTGGGGGCCGGCTGCAGTGAGCAGCCGGGACCTCACCGGTGATGACACGCTGCAGCGATCGCGCTGCCGCGTGTCATTAACCCCTTAAATGCCGTGATCGCGACCGCGGCATTTAAGTGTAAGTGATAGGGGGAGTCCCCTGTCACTTACCGATTGGGACCCCCGCAGTGTGACTGCGGGGGTCCCGATCGGTAAAACGGACTGCCGGAGGTCTCTTACCTGCCTCCGTGCGGTCTGATCGACGATCTGCTACACTGAGCCTGCACAGGCAGGCTCAATGAGCAGATCGCTGATAACACTGATCAATGCTATGCCTATGGCATAGCAATAGTCAGTGTAAAAATCCAAGTAGTGGATGTAAAAGTCCCCCAAAGGGACTTCAAATGTGTAAAAAAAAAAAGTTAAAAACACTACCCCAAAACCCCTCCCCCAATAAAAGTTAAAATCACACCCCTTTCCCATTATATAAATAAAACATATAAAAATAAATAAATAGATAAACTTATAATATACCTATATAATATAGGTATATAATATACATATATAAATTGTTAGTTAGTATTGTATTGTATTGTTAGTTAGTATTGTATTGTTAGTTAGTTAGTATTGTATAAAAGTATAAAAAGATCTCCCTCTCATCATGGGGGGATCATGGACTCCTTAGGGACGTAGCCATTGGGCCAGTACCACTATTCTACCCACCATCAATCAAGCTAAGTAATACCAGTAACATCTATACATCTCTAAGATCTTGGTTAATCTAACAGCATTGCTATACTTACACTTTGTTTATATTTGCTCATTTGCTGTGGGTGGTTACACAGAGACCTTTGGTGGGTTATTGGCCTGTATTCTCCACCACTATACATATCACGAGCTACCTTTTGTATCCTGTATCATAGACTATTATACCCTATCATAAGAGGTCCATTTTTGGATTGAGAAGAGATCTTTATAGCAGGAATCTGTTTAGGGCACATCCTTGTGGAGTGCTATGCTTCTTCCCTGATGAATCCGTCTGGTATCTGGACAGCAGAAACGCGTTGGACGAGTACTGTGTATGGAACATGTACTTTGTACATATTTAATTATATATAAAAATTATACCACACAAAGCTAATTTTAAAATATATTAATTTTTATTAAACATGATTAAAAAATCAATAAAACCATTAATCTATTTCTAGTGCAAAAGGTGCATTGTATATATATTACAATTATGTTTACACTTTATATAATATATATTACACTTATATAATATATTTGCACTTGTATACTGAATACTTTTAAATTTATTGCCGATTTGTGTGTTTTTTTATGTTTGTATCGGCATTGTGAGGTTTGTTGCACTTTTGCACTTTTCTGATGTGTTTTTCACATGTACTAAGGTATTATTATACTGATGTATAATTATGCACTTTTTTCATATATAAATTCACTTATAATGATATATTTCCTATGACCAGATGTATGTACATAGCCTCTTGATAAGGAATTATGGTTACCATCCGTGTACGCGAGTCCGGGGAGATTCTGGCGCAGGCGCTCTTCAAACTTGGTCTCTTGAGTCACTGTGCGCATGTCCGCCTGCGTTCCACCGGCGGACGTGCGTTCCAGTGACGTAGGCCGGGAGGAAACTGCGTGATCCCTGGCCACTCCTTTGACCCGCGTCGTCCCCCGGAAGGAATCCTCAACACTAGTATATATAGTGCGCGAGACATGAGCTATATACGCCCCTTGATAAAGCGATTTAAAGGCGAAACGTGCGTCGGGGTTGCGGTTACCAGACACCACGATGGGTAAGCGTCTTATTACACTATCATTTATATTGCGGATATAGGCTGACATTGTTATCAGCGATCCGAGGCTGTGTAGATACACTGCAGGGCTATATGAATATTGATTGTGACGTTTATATGATATAGTGATATATGTTAGAGTTATCATTAGAGATATGGTGGTCTGGTGACCTATTACTGCTGGATTCCCTTTTGCACTAGAAATAGATTAATGGTTTTATTGATTTTTTAATCATGTTTAATAAAAATTAATATATTTTAAAATTAGCTTTGTGTGGTATAATTGTTATTTATTAAAAGCTAATCAACTATGTTGGACTAGTTATGTTATGGTCAATTGATTCCGTGGTGGTGAGACCAACACTGTTTGAGTGTCCATTGGAGCTATTGTATATAAAAATATTTAATTATATATCTTGCTGCTGTATTTATTTGTTTAGCAGGTGGTTTGAGTTGTCACATTTATGCACTCTTTTCTCTTTTCTGCTTCTTCTTTTTTGTTTTCTCCTGGGCACTCACAACAGGAGAGGGACTGATATTGTGGTTGGGGCCACCCTGTTAAGGAGGTGGGTTCCCCAAAAGGCAGGGAAAGAGGATACCTGGGTTGAGAGTAGGATGCACTATAACCCCTCCCCTTTTCCTCTTCCTCTTCAGTATCCTGTCTACAGTCCTCTATCAGCATCTCCTGATCTGTGTTAGGCCATCCCCCCCCCTCCATCCACAAGTGCCCACCAGAAAACAACACTGTACATAGAGTACAATATAGGGTGTCTAAAATTGTATTTGGAATGTTTTGTTGGGAGGCTTTGTTAGTGGCATAATACTGCGACTTGGGTGTGGTAGATACACCCAGGCATGCTTCCCCTGCTGTCCCAGTTGCTTTCCTGAGGTGTTAGCCTCATTTTCTGAGTTGTTATTGTGGACTTGGTGACCTCCAAGTGGTCAAATTTAGGTTTCTAAGAAACAAGCATTTCTCTCCCATAGACTTTAATGGGGTTCAATATTTGATCGAATACTCAAACATCAAACTGAATTTTAAGCTTTCGAATATATCACTACTCGCTCATCTCTGGCAGTTTGGTTAGAATCAAACCTGAACTTTGCGGTACAATTCCTCTAACCGAAAAGTGCTGTCATCTCTAGTAAGCACTGCTTATAACCTTGTGTGCTTCTTTACTATGTTCGCACTACGTATATTTCAGTCAGTATTGTGGTCCTCATATTGCAACCAAAACCAGGAGTGGATTAAAAACACAGAAAGGATATGAGGACCACAATACTGACTGAAATATACGTAGTGTGAACCCGGCCTCAAGATGTATAACCCTGCTGCTTACTCTTGAAGACCACAAGCTTCTACATGCCTGTGACCTACAAGAGGAGGACAGGGCATGTCTGTGTCCCAAGGCTGTAGCATGCGGACTCTATATTACTGCTGTACCTGGGAGAGAAGAGAAGACAGGAGCTCGGCAGGTGGTGAGGTAACAGGTAACACTAACCCACAATCAGGAGCAATATCTCATCTTACTTAAATATTCTAGTGAATAAATGAAACAGGATCCAGTCAATCACTCATCTGTACATTTATTTATTTATAGGCCCCATTTTCAGGGATTCATACATTTCCTGATATTTTTCTTTGCTATTGATAACATTAACAGAAATCCTGACATTTTACCCAACATTACCCTGGGATATCACGTCTATGACTCCTGCTTAGATGTAAGATTTGCAGTAAAACAAGTTATCCATCTTCTGTCCGGTCCGGATAAGATAATACCGAATTACTCTTATAGGAGCCGTGGCCAGCTGGCCGGTGTCATTGGAGATCACCAATCATCTACCACTATTACTGCAGCACAGATCCTTGGACTATATGGATATCCTCAGGTATAAGATAGCCTACACATTGTCTTATAGTATGATATAGAATAGAATGAAAAGAGTACAATGTTGAGTTCAACCTCAGTTTATTATCGGACACGCACGCATAGCAGGGAGGAGGAGACAAACAGGTGCAGGTGCGGTGGTGGGACAGCCATTTTGCGCATCATCCCCTCCCTCCTTTTCGCTTGTGTCCAATAATAGACAGTCTTTAGTGGGAACTGCTTTAGGTAGTGTAGAAGTGCCCAGCTCTTTCTAGAACCTGCTAGAAGGTGGGTGGAGCTTGCTATTATGCTTTACACAAAACCCTAGCTGTAACAAGAAGTAGCGTTCACTGTTAAAGAGGATGTACCATCAGGTACATCCTCTTTAATCTGACACAGGGATAGAACGGCGCTGTTACAGGCAAGCCGAGGTCTGTTTTTCAATCCACGGCCAGTTCCCGTACGCAGCGCCGTTATATGCACTGGTGTTGAATCTAATGGAGCCGCATCATAGAGGGGAGGGAATTCCCTCCCACTGGAGGCGGGCCCTGGCACTGGCCAGATACCCGTGCATAGAACGGCGCTGTACACAGGAAGCGGGCCGCTGATTGAAAAACGGACCACGGCACCGGCTTGCCCGTGACGGCCCCATTCTATCCCTGTACCATTTGTAGAAACACTTCTATCTCACGTTACAGATGCAACACAAAAAGAAGGTTGTATAGATAAGAGACATGTCACACTTAAAATCTGCTTTTTGAATAAGAAGTCACTTTTTGTAGATAGAGGTCTGCTCGCATATAGTTAGTAACATCCATTAGTGTGTGCACATAAAGTAGTCACCAAACATCATCCTTAATCCAGGTCACATACCCATGTCACTATCAGCCTGGGATGCTGCCATTACCCCAATGCACTTTTCGACTCTTCATCAGGGTGTGACCTCATTACGACGATTAACGTTCTATACGAGGGGCTGCAGATAAGTCTTTGGCTTTGTGTTCTTTTTTTTGTTTCTCTGGTAATGACTGTTACATCACATAAAAGCCTTATGTGTCTAATATATGTTTTCAAAATTTTGTGTGCTCATAGCAACAGTGATCTAGGCACACAGGAACACAAAATGGCAGAGTCTAAAATGATTTTCACAGGAAATGTGAGCAGAGGAGGGATAAAATTCTTGTTTCTGAAAGGAAAGTCCACAAAGGATATTAATGGTGATATGTCGCAGACATTGGAGGATCAATTCCCTTCCTATTCTACAGTTAAGGACTGGGTTGCGGAAAAGAAACGAGTCCAGCTCCCGGCAAGGTGGAATCAAGTGCGTTGTTTATTGTATCTCCGTCACCGTACACACGTGAGGCATCCCCCCAACTGAAGCCTACGCGTTTCGGCTGCTACACCGCAGCCTTAATCATGGCTAAGGACTGGGTTACCAAATCTAAAATGGCTGCTTCAGCAACAATGACGAGGAAAATCCTGGATGACCGAGAGCGGTTGATTCCGGAGATCGTCGATGCTGTGCACAACCTCATACTGGAGAATCAGTGAATTTCAGCTAAAGGAATAGCAGACATCATGCGGATTTCTCGTGAATGTGTTTGTTTCATTATCCATGTGAACATTTCAACATGAAAAAGCTATCTGCAAAGTGGGTCCCCAAACGTTTGACAACAGAACAGAAAAGCATGCCAGTGACAACTTTCTGGTACATTTGTCAGCATTTCCGGACTGATAAGAACTTCCTGGATAGATTGGTCGCTATGGATGAGACCTGGATTTATTTGTATGTGTCATGTATTTACCTGGTTGCTCTGCAGTGCTGCAGAGGCAGAGGCCGGCTGACATTCCCATACACGCCCCGCCGGCTGATGCTGCAGATAAGCAGCCTATCAGAGGTAGGGGGCAGGAGCGAAGCTGTGCAGGAGCACAGAGCCAATCGCGAGCTGCCAGGCGCTTCATGCAAATCAGGGGCGGTGTATTTAAACAAGCAGCTGAGGCTCAATAGCTGCCAGTGATAGTTTTGCCTTGCTTACTACACCAGCATTACTCTGTGTTCTGACTCCCTGTATTCCTGACCTCTACATTTGTTACCTGACTTTGGCTTGTTATCTGATTTTGTACCTCGCTCCTGACAGTGTTTCTGACCTTGGCCTGTTTATACGGTATTCCCTTTGTATTGTGATTTTGTACTGTTTTGCTATCTTGGATTTGACCTCTGGCTTGTTTTCTGACTGTGATTTTGGTTCTGATTTGTGGTTTATACGTACCTGGCTGGTTTGACTCGGACTGCTGACTTTTCTCCTTGTCTGGCCCTGCACTTAGTAGCGTAGGGACTGCCGTCCAGTTGGGGTCTGCTACCTAGGGCAGTACGTCCAAGTAGGTAGAGACAGTGGGCTGGGTTCAGTTAGGGCTCACTGTTCCCCTACGGACGTGACATTATCACTGGCCAACATTTACTGAGTTGCTCACTACCTTCCCAATGGATGCAATGACTGCAGTAGCTGAGCAAATGCAACGTCTCACTTATACAGTGCAGGATCTTGCACAAAGAGTGCAGCAGCAAGAGGTTTCCCAGACACATTATGTTGCTGTAACTCACGCTATCCCCGAAGAACCCCCAGTTCAGCTGCCTGGTAGGTTTAGTGGGGATAGAAAAAGTTTTTTGACCTTTCAGGAGGGCTGTAGATTGTATTTCCGTCTCCGTCCCCAGTCATCTGGTGATGAGGTCCAGAGAGTCGGTATTGTTGTTTCACTCCTGCACGGGCCACCTCAAGAGTGGGCCTTTTCGTTGTCTCCAGGTGCTCCTGAGTTGGTCTCGGTTGATGCCTTTTTTGCAGCTTTGGGCCTTTTGTATGATGACCCTGACAGGGCAGCTGTAGCGGAGACACACTTGACTACTCTGAGACAGGGTAAAAGGCCGGTTGAGGAGTATTGTTCTGAGTTTCGCCGGTGGTGTGTTCCGTCTGGGTGGAATGACCCGGCACTTAGATGCCAGTTTAGGTTGGGTTTAGCTGATCACCTGAAAGACTTGCTGGTTGCTTACCCTACCCCTGACACCCTTGATGAAGCTATGACTTTGGCTGTTAGATTGGACCGACGTTTTAGGGAGAGACATTGTGAGAGGTCTGAGACTCCACTCCCATGCACCACTGCTACTCCAGTTCCTGTTACTCCTGGTTTTACAGCTGAGCAGGTCGTGCAACTGGGGGCTTCTGCTACAGATCCTTCACGTGAACGCAGAACCTCCCGTCGTATCCAAGGTCGCTGTTACTACTGCGGAGGGGCTGACCATTTCATTGCTGAATGCACAAAGAAAAAGGTCAAGCCAGAGGGACTCCAGGGTCTAGGTGACTTGCAGGAAGGTCACCTAGGCCGTCAGGTATTTTCTGTTGTGTCAAAAAAGTTTTTGCTCCCTGTAAAGATTTCTTATTTATCTAAGTCTGTATCAGGGACAGCATTTGTTGATTCAGGGTCAGCATGCAATTTTGTGGATGCATCCTTTGCCAGGCGTGTGGGTCTTCCTTGTTTGCTTCTCCCTGATCCATTACGTGTAGTTGCTGTAGACTCCACGCCATTGGTTAAAGGAGCAATCCAGTACTGCACCCCTGAGATTGAGATGTTGGTGGGCTGTGTGCATTCAGAAAGATGTACCCTGTTGGTTATGGAGGGCTTATCTTCTGATGTGTTGTTGGGGTTACCATGGCTACAATGTCATAATCCTATGCTTGATTGGGACTCAGGGGAATTAACAAAATGGAGTCAGAAATGTTTTGGTAAATGTATTCCAGTAACTCTAGGTTGTCAGGAGGTGGAACAAATCCCTGCCTTCATTCGTGACTTCTCTGATGTTTTTTCTAAATCTCAGTCAGAGGTCTTGCCCCCCCATAGGTCATATGACTGTGCCATTGACCTGTTGCCTGGGGTCAGATACCCTAAGGGGAGGATTTATAATTTGTCTGGTCCTGAGAGGACAGCTATGAAAGAGTATATAGCAGAAAGTCTTCAGAAAGGACATATCCAACCCTCTGTTTCTCCTATGGGAGCAGGCTTTTTCTTTGTAGGGAAAAAAGATGGTGGTCTCCGACCCTGTATTGATTACAGAGAGTTAAACAAAATTACTATAAAAAAACAATGTCCATTGCCTTTGATACCAGATCTGTTTAATCAAATTCAGGGAGCAAAATGGTTTTCTAAACTGGATCTCAGGGGGGCATATAATCTCATTCGGATTCGTAAAGGTGATGAGTGGAAAACTGCATTTAACACCCCGGAAGGACATTTCGAATATCTAGTTATGCCTTTCGGGTTGTGTAATGCTCCTGCGGTTTTCCAGAACATGGTAAATGATATTTTCCGTAACTATATAGGTAGATTCATGGTAGTTTATCTTGACGATATCTTGATTTATTCTGAAAATTGGTCCGTTCATGTCCAGCATGTCCGTCAAATTTTACAAGTGTTACGGGAAAATCATCTGTTTGTAAAATTGGAGAAGTGTGATTTTGGGGGGCAAGAGGTGTCATTCTTGGGGTACATCTTGACGCCACAGTCATTTCATATGGATCCAGCTAAAGTCCAGGCCATTGTTGATTGGGTCCGCCCCACCTCCTTGAAAGCCTTGCAACGCTTTCTAGGATTTGCGAACTACTATCGCAAATTTATCAGGAACTTCTCAGTCATTGTTCGGCCATTAACTGACATGACTAAGAAAGGAGCGGACCTCAACAATTGGCAGCCGGAGGCACTTGAGGCCTTTGAAAAACTAAAGAAGTGTTTTGTTAGGGCACCTGTGCTGGTGCAACCCGACCATTCTAAGCCTTTTGTAGTGGAGGTTGATGCTTCCGAATACGGGGCAGGAGCTGTACTATCACAAGGTTCTGCCACTTTGACCAATCTTCGCCCTTGTGCCTATTTTTCTAGAAAATTCTCCTCTGCTGAAAGGAACTATGACGTGGGGAACCGTGAACTATTGGCAATCAAGTGGGCTTTCGAGGAATGGCGCCACTTTCTCGAGGGTGCACGGGATTGTGTCACGGTCCTTACGGATCATAAAAACCTTACCTTCCTTGAAAATGCTAAAAGGTTAAACCCACGGCAGGCACGTTGGGCATTGTTCTTTACACGGTTTAACTTCATTGTCACATATAGACCAGGATCAAAAAATGTTAAAGCTGATGCCTTGTCCAGGAGTTTTTGTGCCAGTCACCCCCAACAGGATAATCCAGAGCCCATCTTACCCAAGGAGACGGTTGTCTCAGTAATTACTCCTGATCTTGCTACCCAAATTAAAGCACATCAAGATCTGGCCCCAGTAAAGACCCCTGTATCCAAGCTGTTTGTGCCTCCCCAGTTACGGTTACTTTTATTGAAAGAACTGCATGATTCAGTATTGTCTGGGCATCCTGGAGTCACTGGCACAAAGAGATTGGTGGCTCGAAACTATTGGTGGCCAGCCCTGTCCAGAGATGTGGGTTCCTATGTTGCAGCCTGTGCGACTTGTGCACGTGCCAAAGCTCCCAGAACTCGTCCTGTAGGAGAACTTTGTCCGTTACCAATACCTAAACATCCTTGGACCCACATTTCAATGGACTTCATGACTGATCTTCCTGTCTCGCATGGCAACACAGTCCTTTGGGTGGTGGTGGATCGTTTTAGTAAAATGTGCCATTTAATACCTCTGAAAAAGCTGCCTTCGTCAAAGTTGCTAGCTGAGTTGTTTATCAGACATATTGTCAGACTGCATGGTATCCCAGAGAATATAGTGTCCGATAGAGGGGTACAGTTTGTGTCACGTTTCTGGAGGGCTCTCTGTAAGGCCTTGGACATCACTCTGTCATTTTCTTCTGCCTTCCATCCAGAGACTAATGGACAGACTGAGAGAATGAACCAGGCCGTAATTCAAAGGTTACGATGTTATGTTTCTGATCAACAAACCAACTGGGTGAACTATCTGTCCCTCATAGAATTTGCACTCAACAACCATGATAGTAGCTCTTCAGGTACTTCGCCTTTTTTTTGCAATTATGGTTTTCACCCGCGTAATGCGTCGTTTTCTGGTATGCAGTCTGGGCTGCCTGATGTGGATGCTGTCATAAGAGACCTGTGCACAGTCTGGGCCCAAGTTCAGAAGAACTTGGTTAAAGCCCAGAGCATTCAAAAAGGTAAAAGTGACAAGAAACGTCTTTGTGTTGGTGGATTTGCTATTGGTGATAGGGTGTGGCTATCCACCAGAAACCTTCGTCTAAAAGTTCCCTCTGGGAAGTTGGCACCACGGTTCATTGGTCCTTATGCTGTGTCTGAAATAATAAATCCTGTGGCTTACCGGTTAAAACTTCCCAGATGTCTCCGGGTCCACAATGTATTTCATAGGTCCTTGCTGAAAAAGTACATACCAGCCCTCACATCTTCTGTAAAACCCCCTCCTCCTGTAGTTGTCAAGGGTGAAGTGGAATACGAAGTGGCCCGGATTGTTGATAGTCGCAGAGTCCAAAGATCTGTTCAGTATTTGGTCCATTGGAAAGGTTATGGTCCGGAGGAGAGATCATGGGTTCCTGCTCGTTTCATCCATGCTGACTTGTTAGTCAAGGAATTCCATGATTCCCATCCGGACAAGCCGAGACCAGGTAAGGGTCCAGTGGCCCCTCATAAAAGGGGGGGTAGTGTCATGTATTTACCTGGTTGCTCTGCAGTGCTGCAGAGGCAGAGGCCGGCTGACATTCCCATACACGCCCAGCCGGCTGATGCTGCAGATAAGCAGCCTATCAGAGGTAGGGGGCAGGAGCGAAGCTGTGCAGGAGCACAGAGCCAATCACGAGCTGCCAGGCGCTTCATGCAAATCAGGGGCGGTGTATTTAAACAAGCAGCTGAGGCTCAATAGCTGCCAGTGATAGTTTTGCCTTGCTTACTACACCAGCATTACTCTGTGTTCTGACTCCCTGTATTCCTGACCTCTACATTTGTTACCTGACTTTGGCTTGTTATCTGATTTTGTACCTCGCTCCTGACAGTGTTTCTGACCTTGGCCTGTTTATACGGTATTCCCTTTGTATTGTTATTTTGTACTGTTTTGCTATCTTGGATTTGACCTCTGGCTTGTTTTCTGACTGTGATTTTGGTTCTGATTTGTGGTTTATACGTACCTGGCTGGTTTGACTCGGACTGCTGACTTTTCTCCTTGTCTGGCCCTGCACTTAGTAGCGTAGGGACTGCCGTCCAGTTGGGGTCTGCTACCTAGGGCAGTACGTCAAAGTAGGTAGAGACAGTGGGCTGGGTTCAGTTAGGGCTCACTGTTCCCCTACGGACGTGACAGTATGACCCCGAAACCAAGAAGCAGTCAAAAGAGTGGAGGCTCAGTGGTTCTCCTGGTCCAAAGAATTTCAGGGTGCAAAAATCATCCACTAAGGTGATGGTGTCTGTGTTCTGGGATAAGGAGGGCATGCTGCTAATGGACTGCCTTCAAAATGGTTCCACCATCAATGCAATGTATTACAATGAACTTTTGGACCAATTGAAGGTAGCTTTGAAGGCCAAAAGGCGCAACATGTTGTCCAATGGATTCTTGTTCCTGAAACACAACGCCTCTGCTCACACTGCACAAGGGACCACGGCAAAACTAGTGAAGATAGGTTCCCAGCTGGTTGACCACTCACCTTACTCACCAGATCTAGCTCCCTCTGACTATTATCTGTTTCCAAGCCTGAAGAAACACCTCAGTAACAAATTTCACACCATGTCTGCTGCCATGGCTGCTACGGATGACTGGTTTTCAACACAACCAAAATCCCTCTTTTTGCAAAGCTTAAAGAACTTGGAATACTGATGTAGGAAGTGTGTTAACATCATTTGAGAGTATGTAGAATAAATGTAAAGTTTCATCTTCCTTTCTCGCTTCTTTCTGGGTAAAGCAGAAGACTTATCAGTAACCCCTCGTATATGCTGCATCCACTAATGAAAAATTAATAACCCATCTGAGAAACACTTTTTTGCAGCTGGAAAATACACATTTTGTTTGTGGTTTTTGCTGAAAAACATCCCCCTGTACAAGAGTATATACACAAAATGAACAACACCCTAAGAATGGAGCGTGCAGTATATATTAAAAGGAAATGCACTCAAAAATTTGAGAAAATATGGGGGAGATGGGTAGATACCCCGGGCCTCCCGTCAAGAGCGTTATTGCAATGCTGCAGACTGCCGTCGCTCCCCCCTCACAATGCCGTTAGCTAATATGCATAGAAATCTGTAATGCGTAGTAGGATAATAAGATTTTTCCCACAAAGGCACTAGACTCTGCGGTATGACAAAATGTTTTTATTTTTACTTTACTCCTTCTCAGGGATTATAATACAATGCCAATGTAATGTTTAGACTTATTGTACTGATGCATACACTGTCCCATATATGCCGGTTCCTGTTCTTGCAGATGCCCCCTGCGTGGGGAAATACATGATCTTGGTTTGTTTGTTTTCTTTTCTTCTTTTTTGGCACTGTCTTTGAGTGTTTTTTTTTTTTTTTTTTTCTCTTGTAAAAGGATGATAAAAATCTTAATAAAAATTATCTGATTTAAAAAAAAAAAGAGAAAAAGATCCCCCAATAGTCCTAGCATTTCAGCTGCAATTGGTTAGCTGTTTTAGTGCGGCTCAATTAATGTTCTGTTTCCTTCTGCGTTTTGCAGATCAGCTATGGAGCCACCGACCACTCCCTATCTGATAGACGCCTCTATCCACATGTTTTCCGCACCGTCCAGAGTCACCACGTCCACAATATGGTAATAACCAAACTGGTGAAGCACTTTGGCTGGACCTGGGTTGGGATTTTAGTATCGGATAATGATGCCGGAGAGAATGAGCTGCAGATACTGACAAAGTACATGAGAGAGGACGGGATCTGTGCCGCTTACATTATAAAACTTACAGAGGAGAATAATAATAAGGATAATAAGCGGATATCACAGATGTTACAGAGTCCACAAGTCAGTGTCATTATAATATGCGGCACCTACACAGATCATATAGTTGGTTTATTACTTAATTATGAAGCTATATTTCTGAGCAAAACTTTCATCCTTCCACCATCTTGGGCTTTCAATGGCGTTGTTTCAGAAAGCCAATTCCCAGAAATGAATGGGAGTCTAGCCGTGGACTTTTCATCACAACTTTTTCTGGGAGAGGAAGATTTTATGAAAAATTACAGGAAATTCCCCAATATATTCAATGCTGAGGAGTTATGGACAGAATTAGATATAATAGCAGGAAATGGAGATAAAGATTCCTTTATTTTCAGGAATATAACAGATTATTGGAATAATGAGACTCATTTTCACACTAAGCCAAGTCTGAGGAATTACCTCTCCTCCGGGGTCTCTACAAGAGTCTATCACGCAGTAGAAATCCTGGGAAAATCTCTACATGAAATGTTCTTATATATAAAAGACAAATATCAAGAAAATTCTATCCCTGGACTTCTACAATATACCCGGAGGTTACAGCGCTACCTACAGAGGATGAAGTCTCCACTGGATCCAATGGCATCTTCATATTACTTCAATGAGCAAGGAGAAGCTGCACATCCATATAAGATAATAAACTGGGTATTTATAAATAAGACCAAATATATGGACGTACGAAAGGTGGAAATAGGAAATTATACCCCCTGGGATGTCAGTGGTCAGAAGCTTTACATGAATCCCCAGTCTATAACCTGGAAACATACACGGGAGGTTAGATGTGTTACATTATACATTCGTTAAAACTCTTTTAAGTCCCACTGTCATTTTAAAACACTTTTGACGTGTCATAGAGACCGATATAAAATGTTGACATGTCTCCATGACAGGTCAAAGGTTTTTCAAAATGACAGGTACACTTTAAGGACATGGCCTAATATTTCACATCTGTTGTGTCAGTTTATGTGATGATAATGTCGGAATGCTTTGCTTCAAAATTATTTGAAGAGATTCTGAGATTTTTTTCTCCCCCATGACATATTATATATTGATATAAATGACCAATAAACTGGTTACAATTTTTCCGTTGCTCAGACCCCCGGCAGTCAGTGCGGTGTAACGTTAAGCGCTCTTGAAAAGTAAAATCAACTGCTGAGAAATCTACAGGGAACCCATTTTTATCACTTTCCAGTTTATTTTGAATGTTCAGGGTTTTGGATGAGATTATAGTGAGACCTCTGCTTTTTATTCTGAAACAGTGCCAACCTTGTCCATGGCCGAGTGTGATGTTACAGCGATTTAAGAGGGAGAATAGGCAGAGTCTCCCTTTTAATCTAAAGATAAGTTGGTTACTTATAGGGGACAAACACACTTGCCGGATCCGCAGCGAGTCCTCTCGCTGCGTATTTGCAGCGAGACTCGCTGTGGATCCCGGCCCTATTCTTTCAATGTTAGACAAAATCGCAGCAGGGATGTACATCCCTGCTGCGAGTTTGTCCCCAGCCCGCCCCGTTAACCCCCCGTCCGCCGGAGCATATACTTTACCTGATCCCGGCTCCGGCGGTTCCCGGAGTCTTCAGCAAGCCGGAGCCGGGATCAGGTAAAGTATATGCTCGCTCCAGTGCCTGCCCGCAGCCCCGTCCGTCTGATCACCCCCCCCCCCCCCGCAGCCCCGATCGGTCACCCGCAGCCCCGGCCATCTGATCAGCCCCGACCGGCCCCCCCGCAGCCCCGATTGCCCGCCCGCAGCCCCGGCCGTCTGATCATCCCCCAGAAGCACCGATCTGCGGGCGATCGGGCGGCCGGGTCTGCAGGGGAGCGATCGGGGCTGTGGGGGTGTGTGATCAGACGGCCGGGGCTGCGGGCGACCGATCGGGGCTGCGGGGGGGGGGGTGATCAGACGGCCGGGGCTGCGGGGGGGGGGGGTGATCAGACGGACGGGGCTGCGGGCGGGCACTGGAGCGAGCATATACTTTACCTGATCCCGGCTCCGGCTTGCTGAAGACTCCGGGAACCGCCGGAGCCGGGATCAGGTAAAGTATATGCTCCGGCGGACGAAGGGTTAACGGGGCGGGCTGGGGACAAACTCGCAGCAGGGATGTACATCCCTGCTGCAATTTTGTCTAGCATTGAAAGAATAGGGCCGGGATCCACAGCGAGTCTCGCTGCAAATACGCAGTGAGAGGACTCGCTGCGGATCCGGCAAGTGTGTTTGTCCCCATAAGATAAGTTCTGCCAAAGCTAGTTGACATAAGATGGTGTGAAGACTATAGGAAAGGTCTATACACAGGCACAGGTTGTTGTTTCTTCTTCTTCTTCTACAAGTATTTTTCTATGCACTCCAACTTCCTGGCAGAGCCCATTACTACTTGGGTTGAGACTCTCACGGCACTCTCCTCTCTACTACCTCAGTACAACCTTATCAACTCTCCTACATCCTACTTAGCACTTATCACACAGATCTGGTGGTTCTATGTTCGTGTATTTATTGGAACTGTATCAAGTGTATCTCAACATTTGTTGTATTACCTGCTGCACCATTAGGCTAGGTTCACACAACGTAAGCTTCCGGCCGTAGTGCATTCCGTGAATATGCGGCCAGAAACTTACGTAGTTAGCGTACAATGCAAAGTATACGATCCCGGCTGCACAGTTCACACTTCGTACGAATGTACGCCGGGATCGTATACGGCGCCGTAAGAAATGAACCAGACCATTGTTTCCGGCCAGAAGGCTGTAACTTACGCCCGTAGCGTATCGCGCGGATCCGTACGTAGTGGTGATTTCTTCATTTTTCCACTCTTCTATGCCGATCCAAAAGGTTCTGTGGGGTGTCCGGGCCAGGAGAAGATTTCCAAGTAAAAGACCGCTGTCAGATCGCTTCGTAGGGGGCTTGGGAAGCGCAAGTAGGCTGCGGCCGTACGTTCGCAATGCGTACGCATCCGGCCGCATATCGAATATTCTCACGCCCGTAGTTTCAGCCGCACATGTACGGCGCCGTAAGAAATGCGTACGGATTCGTACACAGTGTGTACATAGCCTTACAACGTTAGCAACTGAGTCTGTGATTATTCACTACCACCTGCACAGTATTTCCACCGCAACCTTGCGACAATAACTCTTTCTGTGGGTGGGTCCTACCACTATTCGGGAGGGTCACCGCTCTGACCACCTGTGACTACACTATCCCAAGGGATCCTGCAGCAACCCAACCGGATACCGACCATAGGGGAGAAGGGTACAACCAGCCTTACTCTTTAACCCCTTAAGGACAGAGCCTGAAATGGCCTTAATGACAGAGACAAATTTTATGAATATGACCAGTGTCACTTTATTCATTAATAACTTCGGGATGCTTTTACCTATCCGGCTGATTCTGAGATTGTTTTCTCGTGACATATTGTACTTTACATTTCTGGTAAATTGGAGTCGATACTCATAACAAATCTTTATGAAAAAAAACCCAAATAATGTGAAAAAATGCATTTTTCCAACTTTGAAACTTTTTTGCGTATACAGAAAGTGGTTATACCACATAAATTATATATTAAATAGCATTAGCAACATGTCTACTTTATGTTGGCGGCATTTATTAAACTATCTTTCATTTTTTTTAGACAATAGGAAGCTTAAAACATTAGCAGCAAATTTCCAAATTTTCAGTAAAATTTCAAAATCAGATATTTTTAGGGACCTGTTCAGGTAAAAAGTGTATTTGAGGGGCCTGTATGTTAGAAAGCCCCACAAAGCACCCCATTTCAGAAACTGCACCCCCAAACTCTGCAAAAGCACATCCAGAAAGTGTTTTAACCCTTTAGGGGAGTCACAGAAATAAAAGCTAAGTGTGTAAGGAATTTGAAAATTTTAATTTTCTGTGCAGAGATTTTATTGTAATCCAATATTTTTCATAATTATAAACCTATTACCAGAGAAATGCACCTCAATAATTATTGTCCCGTTTCTGCAGTTTATAGAAATACCCCATATGTGACCCTATTGTGCTATTTCACACAACCACAAGCCTCAGATACAAAGGAGCGCCTAGTGAATTTCAACGCCTCCGTTATATTTGGTCATTTCTGACTGTACCACTTCAGGTTGGCAGAGGCTCTGGGGTGCCAAAACATAAAAAACACCCCTAAAGGGACACCATTTAGAAAACTACACCCCTCAAGGAATGTAACAAGGGGTGCGGTGAGCATCTGGACCCCACAGGTGCTTCACAGATTTTCCGAACAATATGGCGTGAAAAAAGAAAAATTTATTTTTTACACTAAAACGTTGTTCTAGCCTTCAATTTTTCATTTTCTTAAAGGGATAAGAGGCAAAAAAAGACACAAAATGTGTAGCGCAGTTTCTCCCGAGTAAGGAAATACCCCACATGTGGCGATAAAGTGCCAAGGGGGCGCAGGACGAGCCTCCAAAGGGAAGGAGCGCCAATTGGCTTTTGGAAGATGAATTTCACTGAAAAGGATTTCAAGGGCCACGTTGCATTTACAGAGCCCTCGTGCTGCCAAGACACTGGAAACCCCCCACAAGTGACCCCATTCTGGAAACTACACCCCTCAAGGAATCTAACAAGGGGTGCAGTGAGCATATGGACCCCACTGGTGATGGGCACAAATGTGGAACAATGTGACGTAAAAGTAAAAATTTCATTTTTTCACTTTCATGGCACAAATGTGCCCATCATCAAGGGGTCCATATCCTCACTGCACCACTTGTTAGATTCCCTGAGGGGTGCAGTTTCCATAATGGGGTCACTTGTGGGGGGTTTCCAGTGTTTTGGCAGCACGAGGGCTCTGTAAATGCGACATGGCGTTCATCATCCATTCTAGCCAAATCCAACCTCCAAAATCCAAATGGCGCTCCTTCCCTTCGGAGGCTTGCCCTGCGCCCACATGGCGCTTTATGTCCACATGTGGGGTATTTACGGACTCGGGGGAAATTGCTCTACACATTTTTTTTTCCCCTCTTTTAACCCCTTGTGAAAATGATAAATTCAAGGCTAAACCAACATTATAGTGTAAAAAATGTAATATTTCATTTTCACGCCACATTGTTCCACATTTGTGCCCGTCACCAGTGGGGTCCATATGCTTACTACACCCCTTGTTACATTCCTTGAGGGGTGAAGTTTCCATAATGGGGTCACTTGTGGGGGGTTTCAACTGTCTTGGCAACACAGGGGCCTTTTGAATGCAATATGTCCCCTCGAAATCCATTCCATCCAAATCCAGCCTTCAAAAACCAAATGGCGCTCCTTCCCTTCGGAGGCTTACCCTGCACCCGAATGGCGCTTTATGTACACATGTGGGGTATTTCCGTACTCAGGGGAAATTGCGCTACACATTAAATGTTTTTTTTATCTTTTAACCCCTTGCGAAAATGAAAAAATCATGACAAGATTAATGATTTAGAGTAAAAATTTTACAAAAATTACACTAAATGTTGGTCTAGCCTTGATTTTTTTCCATTTCCACAAGGGGTTAAAAAAGAAAATGAACACAAAACGTGTAGGGTAGTTTCCCCTGAGTACGAAAATACCCCACATGTGGGCATAATGTGCCATATGGGCACAGGGCAAGTCACCAAAGGGACAGAGCGCCATTTAGAGGCTGGAATGGAGGATGGAGGCCATGTCGCAATTACAAAGCTCCTGTGCTGCCAGGACAGTAGAAACCCCCGACAAGTGACCCCATTCTGGAAACTACACCCCATAAGAAATCTAACAAGTGGTGCAGTGAGCATATGGACCCCACTGGTGACGGGCACTTACGTAGAACATGTGCCGAGAAAATAAAAAATACAAATTTTTTCATTTTCACGTCCCAAGTGTGGCCGTCACCAGGGGGCCATATCCCCGCTGCCTCCCTTGTTAGATTCCTTATCGGGTGTAGTTTCCAGAATGGGGTCACTTGTGGGGGGGTTTCTACTGTCCTGGCCACACAGAGGCTTTGTAATTGCATCATGGCCTCCTCTAATGGGAATGGTGGCCATACCTACTTAGCTGGGAAAAGGGACAATTCTAATGTATTTGGGGGTATTAGGCCAATTATTAGTTTATAAGGTTGAAAATGACAGGTGTCCATCAAACTCAACCTGTGTTG
This sequence comes from Dendropsophus ebraccatus, assembly GCF_027789765.1. Taxonomy (NCBI): domain Eukaryota; kingdom Metazoa; phylum Chordata; class Amphibia; order Anura; family Hylidae; genus Dendropsophus; species Dendropsophus ebraccatus. Next base: position 8,524,576 of record NC_091460.1, on the reverse strand, counting down.
ATCCAGAGGAAGGCAAAAAACCCTCGTGAGGCAGACGACAGTAGCCTCATCACAGGGGAAAAATTCCTTCCTGACTCCATAATGGCGATCAGAATAATCCCCGAATCAACGTGACCCCTAAATAGGAATAAGGGACAGAATTTAGATAATATAGAACCCCAATGACGTGTGGTGCGCCTTGGAGCGATCCAGTATGCAGAGGTCGGGGTGATCAGGACAGGCGTCACACTGGAAAATGGTGTCCTTCCTGATCCCCCTGTTACGCCACACTCTGCACTTCTTCTGGGGTCTCCCGTTCTCCAGTGTGGGGGACGTCACCTGGAAAATGTTGTCCTGGTGCGATACGGGGTCCTTCATATCCAGAAGCGCTGGGTCCGCTCCATGGCTGCTAAATATTAGGGCTCTATTACTAATTTTGATATTTACGGATCGTGCCGCAAGCTACAGTAGCTCGGGCAGCGAGGGACCGGAAAAGGGGGTGCTGGTATAAAAGTTATCCCCGTACAGGTGGTGACCTTTATCCAGCAGTGGGAAGATCAGTTCCCGGACGATCTTCCCACTTGTTCCGAGGATGGGGGGGGGGAGGGGGCATCTGGGGGCTGCATTCGGGTGTCCCTTCCTACATACACTCTAAGGGTGGGTTCACACTGAGGAATTCTCGAGGAATTGTAGAGGAAAGTTTTCTGCTTGAAATTCCTCGAATATTCAGCTCTGGCAGAATAGGAGCAGAATGTGAGCAGAATTTGAGCAGAATTGGAGCAGAATTGGAGCAGAATTGGAGCAGAATTTGAGCGGAATTTGAGCGGAATTCGAGCAGAATTTCAAGCAGAATTAAAGCCCCATTGAATCCTATAGGATTCCTCTAGCGGAATCCGCCCAAAAAATTGACATTACGGGCGGAATTCCGTGCGGAATCCGCCTGAAAATCCACGAGAATTCTTCAGTGTGAACCCACCCTAAGGGTACATGCACACTGCGAAATCGCGACAGATAACCCTTCGTGCATTCCGCAGTTGGCACCCACCGGCGGACTGATGCAGGCGCACGTCTCCACACGTGTCATAGACTCCATTCTATGCATGGGCGGATTCCGCTCTCCGTCCAACGTGTTCATTCTTTGTATGGACAACGGATTCCGCCCGTGCATAGAATGGAGTCTATGACACTGGTAGAGACGTGCCAGCTGCGGAATGCACAAAGGGTTATCCTTCGCCATTCCACAGTGTGCACGTACCCGAAATCTGTAAGTGTACCCTGAGGTACGCTCACAGAGTTTGTAGAATTTCACACCATACCGTCATCTCTTATTGGGACGGTACTGGCGAAAAAGACGTGTCTGGGGGGCAGCGCACACTACGCTACCCCCCAGACACGTCACTGGATGATGAGGATGAATGGAGGAAAGAAGGATCCCCCCCATTCATCCTCACTGGCTGTTTCGGTGTCGGAGGCAATAACGTATTCCTCTGACACCGAAAACACCCTGGGGGTCATCTTTATACGGGGATTGGTATATGGGGTATGTAGTGGTGTAGTGTCAAACTTTATTCAATGTAGTGTGGTGTAATGTAGTGTTTTTTACGTGTTTTTTTACAGTAAGTATAAAAAAAAAACCTACGCCAACAAAGGAGTTGCTGATAAATGCCGCACTTATGTGTGGCACTTATAAGCAGACCGTGGCAGTAGAATATAGAAAAAAAACACCCTACGCCAAAAAGGAGGAGTTGCTGATTAGCAGCGCACTTTCGTGCGATGCTGATCTACACTCAGCGGCGATAGGGTGCGGAAAATAGAAAAAAAAAATAGAAAAAAAAAAAAACTTTTTCTACATTCTGAACATCCCTGTAGCTGCTGATAAGTGTATTACACATATCAGCCGCTAGAGGGCAGCAGAGCGCAAAATACGGAAAAAGCCGACGCTGGAGCCGAAAATAGCCGAGAGAAGCCGAACGTGACGTCACGGAGGAAGCCGAAGACCCGAACGAACACGAGGACACCGCGAACCCGGAAGACGCCGATCAGGAGCCCGGGACATGTGAGTAATGTACAAATACCTGCTCTGGACCCCTCGGCTACCTAGCTGAGGGGTCCAGGGCAGGTATTTACTATTTTGTGGGACTCTGATCGCCGTGCCACCGGCCCGATCGCCGTGAACGGCCGGCCGGTATCGGACAGCCGTTCACGGCGATCGGGCCGGTGGCACGGTGACCACCATTACTTTTTACAGTAATGGCGGTCGGTGCCGTCCTCGGACAGCACCGACCGCCTTTTTTTCCCGGGTCATCGGGTCACCGATGACCTGGAAAGGTTCCGATCGCCGCTATTGGCTGATCTGATCCGATCGTAAGCACGGGGGGTGTTAACCACCCCCCGTGCCGTGAAGCTTAGATGGCCTGCTATGATTTATAGCAGGCCATCTTCCCCGATCGCTGTGTGCGAACACGCAGCGATCGGGGAAACATCGGGCGTAAATTTACGCCCTGATGCGCCAAGTACCAGGGCGCGAGGGCGTAAGTTTACGCCCGATGTCGTTAAGGGGTTAAAGACAGGTGTGCCATCACACCTGTGTGCCCACTAGGCACTGGCATCAGATGACAAAAGCCTTCAGGTCCGGTTGTATCTCGGCCATCCACTAAAAGTAGTGGTGTCACACTTCCATCTAGCAAGTGACCGGCCGTCCTATCGCTACAACATCATCTGGGGGCACACCACAAAGTAACAGTAGCACTTTAAACCTGTGTTCCTATGGAGGCCATATTTCCTACCTCTTCTTTTGTAGTAAGGAATCTACCAGGTCCGTACCAGATAAAGAGCTGCAGACACATGGAGATGGCAGAGGTTAGGGACATAAAACAAATGATGTCTTTGTTTTTGCTGATACACAAAAAAAAACGAAAAATGCAACAGCTCACCGCAATGGCAAGATACAGACCCACTACAGACATGAAAATAGTTAAAAACTTTCACAAAAATAAGAAGGCTCTTGGTTACCATTTGCAAATGCAAATGGTGTAAACTACCTCACCAAGTTACGGACCCTACACTGTACTATGGCCTCTCCATGGCATGAAATACGCCTATGCTCTGGGCATGCAAGATCTGTCTTCTACCGGCAAAAGTAATTACACCACCTGGGTGGGATAGGTGGAGTGCACGACCGAGTAGAGGCAGCCACTCCCCCCATCTGGAACACAGAAAAAAAAGACAAATTTACACCATTACATAACTATTTTCATGTCTGTGGTGGGTCTGTGTCTTGCTATTGCGGTGAATCTGTTGCATTTTTCAGTGTTTTTTTGTGTTTGCAGTTTCAGCCGTGGCGGCATGCTCCTGCCTAGTGTGAATGGTGTTCTAGGAGAGCTGACCAAATTTGTCTTTTTTTCCTTTTTTTTTGCTGATGGCCTTTTAAAATGATAAAATTGCATTTTCTCTTGGAAGCTGAAGTGCCACAGAAGTGATGCTGAGCCACAGCATGCAGGCCTCCCCTGCCCCTCCCTCCCATGTCTCGATTACTTGATTGATTGATTGATTGATTGATTGATTGATTGATTGATGTACAGTGCTAAGTAGAGATGAGCTAATTTGCTGTAAAAATGAAGCAAATCGATTTATCAGCTCGGCAGTCAACTCATCAGCCTTCTGCCTTTGAAGTCTGTGCCGCTCCACTCCAGGTGCCTGAAAAATCTGGATCCATTCCTGAGAATTTTCTCCCAGTTTTCAAGGACTGGATCCAGCTGTAAATTTGCTCATCTCTAGTGCTGAAAAAGTGACCCGTATAAATGTTTCCATTCAGTATCTAATAATTATTGTCCATGTAGCCGCCATCTGGAATTACACCTGGTACAGCCAACTCCTATTGTGGTGTCAGGATGATATACTGTATATGAATGGACACATCACTTCCTGTAGTATACACCGTCCTAGGTCACTATTACATTTATCACACATGTACATTAAGTCTATGTTATTCTGTAAAGTTTCTTGTCTTTTCATTCAGGTCCCAGTATCCCGCTGCTCAGACCCATGTCTACCTGGAAGCCGGAAAAAGGCGAGACCAACATCCATCCATACCTGCTGCTATGACTGTGTCCTGTGCTCAGGGGAAGAGATATCCAATATATCAGGTACTGTATATAGTAGTGTGAGGAATAGTACAGTATTACCAGGGTGGATAAATACAATTGTAGTGTCCCACTACATGTTTTCTTCTTTCTTCTTACACATTGGTTAAAGTGTCTCAGTGTCACAGAATAGTACAGGAGGCCACTGTTCCTTACTCCAACCACTAGATGTCAGACTCTCACAGCGCAGCTGCAGATAACACTAGGTTCAGCTAAAGACACTTTCCCCTCTCTAATAACCACTTCCCTTTAGTTGTCAGTTAGTTAGCGCCTGGCTACAGGCCAGGCAGGATATGTATGTAGTTGTTCCTGCAATTAGCTACCCAACCTTCATGAGTTGCTAGACCAGACCCCTAGGGAAACTGGAGACAAGGGATTCTTAGTTACTTGCTAAAACGGGACAGTCGATCACCTCAGAAAAAAGGGACGGATAACTCAAGACTGGACCTGCAGTAGAGCACAGTGCCAGCAAGCCGCTTTCTACTGACAAGACCCTCAGCTTTGGAGGAAGCGTTGGAGGAAGGGCTAGGACAGAAAACCAACACTGTGAGGCAGAAGGTAGTTAGGTGAGATAACTGAGGCTCATCCATATGTGAGTATGAGGATACTTTTTCAACATTTCTCCAAATCCTGGCAGAGTGCCCTCTTTTTCAGTACTAGACACCTGTTACCTTACTTCTTCTACAAACTCTTCTATTGCACTAAGTACCTGAGCACTGTTTGTCACTGTTTTTGACCTTTTCTTAGTAAAGTTTGAAAGTTGTTCAAAGTGGGACTTTGTCATCTCTAGAGCCACACCTGAACCTACACCTCACACCTCACCTTAGTCCAAACCAAGGTCTGGTTACCCTGTGCCCAGGGGTGGGTGTTACCACTCCTGGCCACCTTGACAAATAGCCTCCAAAACATCAGAACCTACCTACAGTTTTAAAATCAGCTCCAGCAACCCGGGCCACGGCACAATGATGATCAAGAGTTACTAGAAGATCAAAACTGGAAATGAGCAAATGCACAGTACTAGCGAAATGTTTCACCAGTATCGCCGGTCGGCTTGTTAGTTGGCTGCCTTTACACTCAATGTCTGGAATACTGGATCCAGCCCTGAGTAAGACTGAATCCAGCTTTTCCCGGCACCAGGAGTGGAGCAGCAAGGAGCGGCATCGACCTCAAAGGCAGCCGGCTGACAAGTGATTAGTTTTGCTAGTTCCTTAAATCCGCTCATCCCTAATCACAATCAATACACTGCTATGGAAATATGAGAACAATGGAGGCTCCTCAAGATGACAAAAAACAATACTGTATGTAATAATAATTTACCTTCTAGTACAGAATGTATTTTTTTCTCCTGAAAAAAAAAAAAAAAAAAATAGGGAAAATAAAACTTAGAAATGGTGAGATTCTAGTTAATAAGGGAGCACTGCTTATAATGGTGGGGATTGAAGATTATCACTCTTATTCATCCATTTCCATCTCTCTGGCTATCTGCAATGATCAAAGATAAAATTTGGTCTGACATCGGAACTAATAACACACAAGCAGCTGCACTGTTCATGTCTATGATTGGCCACAATGAGTAAACATCCACAGTGCAGGGAGAAGAAGTAATTTCCTCTTTAGCAGCGATCACCTCCTCCAAATGGTTCTTCTTCAGTTGCTTCAAGTCTTCAACAAACTATTTGATTGGATATGGACTATGTTCCCCCATCGCATAGTTCATCTTGCTGAGGGATTACTGCCAGACTCTTTTACCATGCCAAAAGTTCTGCCCAAACAGCGGCTGTAAAATTTAAATATAAGAGTATAAAAAATCTTATGGAAGGCCAAATGTATTGCACTATATCCTCTTCTATATGATGTTACACTGTGATAGTAATATGGTCAGGTCTTCCGTCTAGGGGGCTCACCAATATACAGTCATGGCCAAAAGTTTTGAGAATGACACAAATCTTATATTTTCACATGATCTGCTGCCCAATGGTTTTTATCTGTGTTTGTCAGATGTTTTTATCACATACAGAAATATAATTGCAATCATATTATGAGTAACAAAAGCTTATACTGACAGAATGAGTTAATGCAGCAAGTCAATATTTGCAGTGTTGACCCTTCTTCTTCAGGATCTGTTTTCCAGATGTCCCAAACAATCGGAAAGGGGATTCATCAGAGAAAATGACTTTACCCCAGTCCTCAGCAGTCCACTCCTTGTAACTTTTTCAGAATATCAGTCTGTCCCTGATGTTTTTTCTGTAGAGAAGTGGCATCTTTGCTGCCCTCCTTGAGACCAGGCCTTGCTCCAAGTGTCACAGTGTGTGCATATGTACTCACACCTGCCTGCTGCCATTCCTGAGCAAGCTCTGCACTGCTGGTAGCCAAATCCTGCAGCTGAAACACTTTTAAGAGACGGTCCTGGCGCTTGCTGGTCTTTCTTGGGCGCCCTGGAGCCTTTTGGCAACAATGGAACCTCTCTCCTTGACGTTATAATGTGTTTTGGGGGATAAAGTTCATTTTCTAGGCAAATATTGACTTTGCAAGTAATTGTCAATTGTCAATTATGTATGTCAAAATTTCCATTTTAAAAACTGAAGCAGTAGACTTTGTGAAGATTAATATTTGTATCATTCTCAAAACTTTTGCTCATGACTGTATAATAAGCTTTGTGGAACTATAACACAGGCAGCTACTGAATCCCTCCTTATATTTAGACACAGACAGCAATGATTTACTTACTAACTCCAAACCCATAATCCAGTTACATAAGATGGCTTCACCAATAGTTATGGTAGTGGGACATCAAAAGGGAAGAGATAGATAGATAGATAGATAGATAGATAGATAGATAGATAGATAGATAGATAGATAGTTTATGCTTTTGATAGAAATATGTTATGAAATCTTCCTATAGATTCTGACACCTGCAATATATGTCCAAGTGATGAATGGCCGAATGAGAAGAGAGACCGATGTCTGCCCAAAGTCCTGGATTTCATCTCTTACCACAATGACACAATGGCTTCTGTATTCTCCTGTGTCTCGCTCTTCGGATGTCTTGTGACCGGCTCCATATTGGGAATATTTATCTCCTACCGGGACACTCCTATTGTTAGAGCTAATAACCGGAACCTGAGTTATCTCCTCCTGGTCTCCATCATCCTCAGCTTCCTCTCTGTCTTCTTGTTTCTTGGCCGTCCTAGTGATGTCACTTGTAGATTACGGGAAACCAGTTTTGGAGTCTTCTTCTCAGTTGCCGTCTCTTCACTTCTCGCCAAGACTGTGATGGTTTGTGTTGCTTTTAAGTCCACCAAGCCTGGAAGCCCCTGGAGGAAATGGTTGAGTGTGAAGCTTCCCTATACCATAGTGTTGTTGTGTTCATCCATTCAGGTTATAATCTGTGTTATCTGGTTGTCTATATCTCCACCATTCCAGGATCTGGACACTCAGTCTTATCCTGGGAAGATCATCATTCAGTGTAATGCAGGGTCAGATATCTGGTTCTACTGCATGTTGGGTTATCTGGGGTTCCTGGCAGTGGTGAGCTTTGTTCTGGCTTTCATGGTGAGGACATTACCGGACACTTTCAATGAGGCCAAGTACATCACCTTCAGCATGCTGGTGTTCTGCAGTGTCTGGATCGCCATGATCCCGGCTTATCTGAGCACCACAGGGAAATCCATGGTGGCTGTGGAGGTCTTTGCAGTGATGGCGTCCAGTGCTGGACTGTTAGGATGTGTGTTTCTCCCCAAATGTTTCATCATTTTATTTAGATCTGAAATGAATAGAAAAACTGACCTGCTGGGGAAAAGGAAGGAATGACTGGGAAATATCACACTGCCTGATAATAGGGATTTACTGTGAACATTACACTTACATTATCAAGATCCCTGCAATCCCAAGCTCACTTGCAAGATGTCACTTAGTTTTTTTTTTTACTTTGTAGCAAGTAGACAAATTGTGAAAAATATTTAATAACTGAACTTTCTGACTGATATAAAAAATTCACTTGCATTAATAATTCTATTTTTAGTACTGAAAAAAGTCTCAGAGTTCCTACAAATTCATCCTATACACCATAGTTGTATAGCACAGTAAGCATTAACGGTGTATTTCAGGTAAATGTAAGCAATCATACATAACAATCAAGGTATACCGACCCCTTCCCATGCCCTCGCAGCCATATTGCCACCACTCACTGTTACCCTCTGGTTTTCTGGTTCTCTCAGCTTCTTTTGTCATCACAATCCCACAGGAACAACCACTCAACCAGTCAATGACTGCAGAGATGTTACTGACTTGCAGGCATTTCTGACAACAGGAGATCCAGGGGATCGGCTGAGGACTATGAGTGGTGGCGCAGCTTCTACGGGGCTGAGGATGGGTAAGTATCCCTTAATTGATATGTTCCCAACAGCCTTTGCCCTTCACATTTTTAACATTTAACCAGTGTTATCATTTAAGTATTTGGGTAGTAAATAAAAAAAAAAAGTGAATTGGTCGTACTCCTTCTCGGCATAAGAGAAGATAGGGTTTAGGGGAGAGATAATGACTGCCATCCAAGCCTTGTACTCGTCCCCATCAGCAAAGGTTCTGGTCAATGGGGTATTATCCGACCCCGTGTCTATTTTGAACGGGGTCAGACAAGGGTGTCCCCTTTCCCCGCTGATGTTTATATTAACCATCGAGCCTTCAGCACAGGCAATTAGGGAGAGTGGTGATGTCCTCGGGGTAGAGATTGGTGACCGTAATCATGTCATCTCCCTCTACGCCGATGACATCATCCTCTCATTGACCTCTCCGAGGAAATCCCTTCAGGCAGCTCTTAAAATTATCTCTAAGTTTAGTTTGCTTTCCTTTTATAAACTTAACAGCAATAAAACACAAGTGCTGCCCATGAATTTAGGAACATCAGAGATACAGACCATGAGGGAAGAATTCTACATGGACTGGCAATTAAAGGGCATAAAATATCTGGGTATCTCAGTAACACCTTCTATTTCAAAGTTATTTTTGGCTAATTACGACCCCTTCCTTAACCTCTTAACGACGCATGACGGATATACCCGTCATGCGGCCGCTAAGTGTAAACAGAGAGGGCTCCCGGCGTGAGCCCTCTTTGCAGCCTGCTGTCCCCGGTTGCTATGTGCAGCCAGGGACCGTGGGTATTAGCCGCCGCGGCCGGCTAATTAACTATCAAATGCAGCTGTCAAAGCTGACAGCTGCATTTGTATAGTATATGTGCCCCCTGTCCCTGGTGTCTAGGGGGGGAGATCACTTGTACTGAGCCGGCCGTGGCTCAGCGTCGCTCCGACACTGTTCCCGACTCCGCAATCTATTTAGATGGTCTGCTGCAGACCATTATAATAGAGCCATGATCTGATGGATCATTGCTCTATTATATACACAGGATTGATCTCAATGGGAGATCAGTGCTGTGTATATAGAAGTCCCCCAGGGGGATCAGTGCTGTGTATATAGAAGTCCCCCAGGGGGCTTCATATTACTGTAAGTGAAAGTAGAAAAAAGTGTTTTTATTAATAAAAAGCCCCCTCCCCTAATAAAAGTTTGAATCACCCCCCTTTCCCATTTTACAAATAAAAATAAATAAACATGTTTGCTATCGCCGCGTGCGTAATCGCCCGGACTATTAATTTATCATATTCCCGATCTCGCACGGTAAACGGCGTAAGCGCAAAAAAAATCCTAAAGTGCAAAATTGTGCATTTTTGGTCGCATCAAATCCAGAAAAATTGTAATAAAAGGCGATTAAAAAGTTGCATATGCGCAATCAAGGTACCGATAGAAAGAACACATCATGGCGCAAAAAATGACACCTGACACAGCCCCATAGACCAAAGGATAAAAGCGCTATAAGCCTGGGAATGGAGCGATTTTAAGGAACGTATATTTGTTAACACTGGTTTTAATTTTTTACAGGCCATCAGATAATATAAAAGTTATACATGTTATATTTCGTTGTAATCGTAATGATTTGAGGAACATATATAACAAGTAAGTTTTTCCATAGGACACACGGAGTAAAAATGAAGCCCCCCCAAAGAAAAATAATTGCGTTTTTTTTTTTTTTTTAATTTCTCTGCGCATATAATTTTTTTCTGGTTTCGCAGCATATTTTATGGAAAAATTCAGCCTGTCATTGCGAAGTACAATTAGTTACGCAAAAAATAAGGGCTCATGTGGGTCTGTAGGTGTAAAAATGCAAGTGCTATGGCCTTTTAAGCACAAGGAGGAAAAAACGAAAACGCAAAACGAAAGTTAGCCCGGTCCTTAAGGGGTTAAAACCATTCAGGAGGAATTAACCCAAATGAGCAAACTGGAAATCTCCTGGTTGGGACGTATAGCAGCGTTCAAAATGAATACTTTGCCCAAGTTATTGTACCTATACAGAGTGTTACCAATCTCTATCCCCAAGGTATTTTTTCATAAGATTAAATATCTTTTGTCTATATATATATATGGCGAAGTAGGAAACCTAGAGTTTCTTATAGAATGTTAACTAAGGACAGAGCAGTTGGTGGACTTAAAGTCCCAGACAGATACATTAATTGCCTCTCTTTCCGCATGGTGGGAGAATAAAGTAGAAATCCCATGGGTGTCTATAGAATATACCCTAATGGGGAAAAACAACCTACAATCTATCATGTACGGCCCACTATGGGGAATGTCAATTCCAAAGAAAACAACCCCAATATCTAGAGCATGCCTCAGAAGTTGGTATACATTAGCATGTGAGGGCAGAGAGGAGCCCAACAGCATAGCCATGAAAGCACCCATTGAAATTTTAAACTTGGGCATGGATAAGATCGATATCAGAGAATGGAAAAAAAAGGGTAATTTTTTACTTACCGTAAATTATCTTTCCTGTAGTCCTAAGCAGCAGCACGAATGGGGAAGATTCTATCTCCCTGCAATGATAGGACAGATGGTAAGGACAGATGGTAACAAGCAATTAAAGATTTAATTGAACCCCACCTATAAGAACCTGGCCTAACCTAGGCTCCTTGTGTAATTCTAATGACAATACTTAAGAAAAAATTTGGGAGGGTAGTCCATGCTGCTGCTTAGGACTACAGGAAAGATCATTTACGGTAAGTAAAAAATTACCCTTTCCCTTACGTCCTAAGCAGCAGAACGAATGGGGATGTAGCAAGCCACATAAGAAGGGGAGGGACATTTATTTGCCATAACCACACTTCTTCTGAAGGTTGTTCGTATGACCGAATGTCCAGTCTATAAGCAAGGAGCAGTCATGCAGATTTTGTTGAGTACATAATTCGTGGACATTGCCCTGGTAAAGGGTGCTCTAATAGGCTGAGGTACTTTAAACCTGCCTTTCTGGTAGAATACTGACTGGGCTGTATTATCCACTTAGGGCCCTATTCCACAGTAACGATAATCGGCCGGATCGGGCCCATTTGGACCGATTCGGACGATTATCGTTCGGTGGAATAGAGAGAACGATCAGCCGATGATCGTGTCATCGGCTGATCGTTCATTTAGAGCCAGACCTAAAATCATCGTTCCCCCATCGCGCATCGCTACGGTTGAATAGCGGTGCGCGGCGGGCGACCGACGACTTGAGGAGGAGAAGCAGCAGCATACATTACCTGTCCGGGCTTCTTCTCCTGCGCTCCGTCTTCGTCCCCGGGTCCCGCGCTGTCAAACGTCAGAATGGCCGGTAAGCTGACGGAGCGCTCAGCCAATCACAGGCCGCGGCGGTAGGAGAAGAAGCCCGGACAAGTAATGTATGCTGCTGCAAGGGCTGCAAGGACATCGGTAACGATGTCCTTGCAGCCCTCGCTCAACGATCATCGGGCCGTGGAATAGGCCCAGTAAACGAGCGGCGATCTAGCAGATCGCCGCTCGTTTACATCGTTGATCGGGCCCTCCTCGGCCCGTGGAATATTACCCTTAGACTTCAAGGATTTGCAGATTCTTACTTTTCTTCAACTCTTCTTCATTGAAGGGTTTCAGCAGGAACAAAGGCAACTCAATCTGTCGATTTGTTTTAAATTAAAGATGCAACCTTTGGGTAAAATTCTCACCAACACTCAATCCTACAGAAAAATAAGGCAGGGCTCCGACGCCCCAGTGCTGGAATTTTACTTACCCAACTTGCTGAGGTAACAACGGACAGAAAGCAGAGTTTCTGAGACAAGAAGTCAACTGGCAAAGTCTCACAGAGCTGATCCACTAAGAGTTCCAAATCCCAGCTGGGGATGTGTCCGAGATAGTAGGCCCAATTCTCTGGGTGGCCTTGATAAATCTCTGCATCAGCCCATCATGCCATAATCTTCTGTCTAGGATCACAGAGATGTAAACTCTGATGTTTAATCTCTTCTTTAAAACCATTCTGAAGAAATGGATTGTAACAATATAAATGTAGAAGAGACTTCGCCCACCAGGCTTCAAACTTCTTTACCTTCAGGTAGGTTCTGTAGACAGCTGCGGCTCTGGACTGCAGAAGAGTGGTCACCACTTTGACAGCATATCAATTTCCACCTTGTTGACGGCAGTCAAGCTTCGGACAAGTCTGCCCTCTTGAGTTATTAACTGAGGGTATACAGAAGCCTCCAGATTATTCCTATGGAATTAGCATCAGGAGAGAACGCCATGCTTTTAGATAATAAAAGGCCATCATGAAACCAGAGACTTGCTACTTGCAAGATTTTTAGACTCTGCCCCCACCTGGCAGGGACGCTGGGAGTAATCTCTGCTACTCTGAGTCAGTAGCTGGGGAGACTGGGAGAGTTCCCAGAAGATTCTTAGGCAGGGGGCTCACCATTGTGAACCATGCCCTCTTTGGTCAAGAGGGGCAAATGAGGCTGACCAAGGCCCAATGTTGTCTCAGATTCTGAAAGACTCTGGGCTTTATAGGAGTGAGGAAAAAAGGTTTCCCAATTTGAACCTTCAATAGGAAGAATAGGCTGTCTATCCTCCATGTGATTTACCAGAAAGCTTCTGGTCCAGAGACCGTTCCTCCGACAGGGTTAATCGCAGTATATCTTGTCTGCAAACAAAATGCCTCTGCCTCCAGTAGTAATGCTACTGATTTAGTGCCCCTATAATGATCGATATGCGCCATCCTAGATGCGGTTTTGATCTTATACTGATAGCTTCCCATAGATTGATGTGCTGGAGTGGACTAGTATTTCCTTCATATGTTGGATGCCAGCAACATCTCTGACGGGGATTAAGGCTCCTTTGCTCGCTGCTCCTGCATACAAGCGCCCCACTGTGTGCTTGATACATCAATGGTTTTCTCTACCCACTTCATTGGAAAACTATAGCCATTGAGCAGAGAAAGCTACCCTTGTCTTGGGTGTTGGGTGACTTGGGATCTATTCTCCTCCCTAGGAATTGTCCATGACAGAAACAATGATGAGCTTCAATTTTCTCAGTCGAAGTACAATAGACATCAGCTTGGTGACTGGAGATGGAGCCGAGATGATTCCAAACAGAAGGGCTGTAAATTGAAAAGGATGCCACTTGCCTCGTACAAAGGTCTTGATGTAAAGTAATATGCAGCTTTTGTCTGCAGACAGGTTTATGCAGGTATACACGGTCAGGTAACATCCTTTTTCTAGGAGGGACCTACAGATAATAGATCCCACATACAGCACCTTCCTCAGATTGTGAAATTCAGTATGGTAGCCTTTCCTATCATATAGCACTGGTACATACCTCTCATTATGGAAAAAAATGGTCAGAAAAGACGTATTCACAAGTTCTTGTCCCCATCCCCAAGGCTTCCGAGACGTCTGGTCCTTCTAGTGCAGGATTCTTTCCTTTACCTTCTGAACTAGAATTCCTACGGAATGTGGACCAAAATAGAAGTTCCTTTTTTTTCTTATTAGACTGGGGCAGATAATGGACCTGATCATATGAAAAAGGACTTTCATGAGAATGTCCAATACAGATCCAACTATCTTTATATTGGAGTGACCATCTGCCCCCTTTCAATGAAGGACCAGTCTCCAAACTGTGGGGATCGGGCAGCCAACTATACTGCTCAACTATAGTAATAGACATTTTTTTTTTAATTACTAAGAAAAAACTTTGAACAAGGTCTTTGTTCATCTGAAGGAGCCATGACCTCGGACTCCATCCAGTTCAGCCTGTAGATGATCATTCAGATGTAAAATATTAAGCAGTCATTGTCTCTTCTGAGAACAAGTTGCAATCCACAAATGAATTCCCTGCCACCTGAAAGTGTAATCTTGCAGGATCTGTAGCCAAGTGACTCGAGCTTTTCCAAAGCTTTCTCCCCTCCAAAAGTTCTGTCAGCAGAATCCTGCTACATCCAAGGATGTAAATTGTGCCAGACTTACCGGCCAACTAACAGACTAGTGCAGAGTGCCAGCAATTCTAAGGCAGTGTTCACACATAGCAGCTTCATAGCTTTACTGCATCCTTCAGTAGCAGTACTGAAGCGGCACACAGAAACTCCATAGGGTCACTGCATCATCTGATAGCAGTATTACAGAGAGTAATTAGATAGCAGGTGTCCACAGTATTACCGAGAGTAACTAGACAGCAGGTGTGCACAGTATTACAGAGAGTAACTAGACAGCAGGTGTGCACAGTATTACAGAGAGTAACTAGACAGCAGGTGTGCACAGTACACATACAGCAGCTCTAAGCATGTAGTTTCATAGGTCACTGCATCATCTAATAACAGTACTAAATTAACCAGACAGTACAAAGATGTACCCCAGGCATTCCTCTCCCGGTATACCGGTCACAAGGTTTTTTCTATATATTTTTCTGTTTATTCTTGTTCGTTGTTTCCTTCCTTTCCCGCTCCCCTTCTTCTTCCTTACTTCCCTCTCCCATCCCTATCCCCTCCTTGGGCATTACAGAATTCTCAGTCTAGTAAATACCCGGGCTTCCCTGCCTTGTCTCCCTACCAACAAATGAGCTATAGGGCAACCTCTGTTTTGTGGCTATCTGGGTCTCCTTTAAGTGTTTATCATGGCTGATATCAAATGTGTATCTTACGAGAAGAAGGATCTAAATGTACCTCAGAAACGTTCACAAATTCTTGGTCTTATGAGGGCTTCAGTTCTATTCCTGCAAGAGACCCATTTTAGGGCCTCTAATTAGGGATGAGCGAACTTTTGAAAAGTTTGGTTCGGTTCGATCCGGTGAACTTTTGTGAAGTTCGGATTCGTACGAACCGAACCTAAAACGAACCTTCCTAATAGTGATTAGCGAATAGTAAAATATTTGAATATTCGATATTCGTACGCATATCTCCTGATCTCCTGAATATTCGATCCCATTAATGTCTATGGGAACAAGTATTCGATTATTGAAAAACATCTATTCGACCACTTGGAGGTCACCAAGTCCACAATGACACCTCAGGAAATGATGCCAACACCACTGGATGCAACTGGGACAGCAGGGGAAGCATCTGACAAAATCACAGGTAATAAAGTCACAAGTCGATGTTATACAGGTGAATTACCTGGTTATTGGAGATGAGTGAATAGTGAAATATTCGATTCGATTGGATTAGATTCAAATAGCTCCCGATATTCGACTATTCGAACGAATATCGAATCCCATTATAGTCTATGGGAGAAAAATCCTTGGGACCTTGAAATCAATATTGGACGAATTGGAGGTCACCAAGTGCACAATGAAACCTCAGGAAATGATGCCAACACCTCTGGATGCATATGGGACAGGAGGGGAAGCATCCATGGACGCCTCTGAGGCTGCCTAATCGCACCATTACGCCAAATTTTGGGCAACAGCATGGCAGTGATCACACAGTGAACCATTAAAACAGAGGTAGCATATGAACCATCCCAAAATTGGTGACAGCAAGCAAGGTTACTGTGTGTTTCCATTCAGTGACAGCAAACAAGGCTACTGGGTGTTTCCACTCATTGACAGTAAAAAAGAGTACTGGGTGTTTCTATTCATTGCAGCAAACAAGGACACTGGGTGTTTCCATTCAATGACAGCAAACAAGTTCGCTGGGTGTTTCCATTCTAATGTGTAGTAGCAAATCTACAAAGGGTAGACAAGTGCTTTGTGCTGCTGATATGTGCTAGACTGCTCGATCTAAAAAAAACAGTAGTACGTGTGTTCATCCAGTGCTACGTGCTGCTACGTCATACATAAATACACAGGGTGGTACAAGCAGGCTGCTGTGCTACTATAAGGCACTCTGTTTACCACTCAGTGACAGCAAACAAGGTCGCTGGGTGTTTCCACTCAGTGACAGCAAACAATGTTACTGGGTGTTTTCGCATTCAGTGACAGCAAACAAGGCTACTGGGTGTTTCTACTCAGTGACAGCAAACAAGGTCGCTGTGTGTTTCCACTCAGTGACAGCAAACAATGTTACTGAGTGTTTGCATTCAGTGACAGCAAACAAGGCTACTGGGTGTTTCCATTCATTGACAGAAAACAAGAGTACTGGGTGTTTCCATTCATTGACAGCAAACAAGGTTACTGGGTGTTTCCATTCAGTGACAGCAAACAAGTTCGCTGGGTGTTTCCATTCTAATGTGTAGTAGCAAATCTACAAAGGGTAGACAAGTGCTTTGTGCTGCTGATATGTGCTAGACTGCTCGATCTAAAAAAAATAGTAGTATGTGTGTTCATCCAGTGCTACGTGCTGCTACGTCATACATAAATGCACAGGGTGGTACAAGCAGGCTGCTGTGCTACAATAAGGCACTCTGTTTACCAAGTGCTACTTGCTACATAATACAGCCGACCAGCTGTACCTATAAAATATTCATACACCCTTTAATAACCAGGTAATTCACCTGTATAACATCGACTTGAAACTTTATTACCGGTGATTTTGGGGTGTCAGATGCTTCTCCTGCTG
Source organism: Dendropsophus ebraccatus (assembly GCF_027789765.1). Classification (NCBI taxonomy): domain Eukaryota; kingdom Metazoa; phylum Chordata; class Amphibia; order Anura; family Hylidae; genus Dendropsophus; species Dendropsophus ebraccatus. Next base: position 8,507,587 of record NC_091460.1, on the reverse strand, counting down.
TCCCAGTTGCATTCCGGTGGTGTTGGCATAATTTCCTAAAGTGTCATTGTGGACTTGGTGACCTCCAAGTGGTCGAATAGATGTTTTTCAATAAACGAATACTTGTTCCCATAGACTTTAATGGGATCGAATATTTGATCAAATATTCGAATATCAGGAGTTATGCATACGAATATCGAATATTCCAGATTCGTTACGAACTTTTTGCGAAGTTCGTAACGAATCTGGTTCGTTACGGTTCGGTTCGCTCATCCCTACCTCTAATGTCCCCAAAATGTCAACTTCTACTGGTTTCATAGTCCACACCCCACTAAAGCAGCAGGCGGTGTCAGCATTGGTCTCTCCAAACACCTCCCCTTTATACTTATATCTCAGCACGTAGACCCTGAAGGTAGATTCCTTATCTTGAAAGGCACAATAGCACAGGAAATGTACTCACTAGCCTGCCTGTATGTGCCTAATATTGACCCAGTTCCCTGGATCTGCACCACACTGCATTCCTTCTCTACGTTTGCGGAGGAGACATGTATTGCCGGCGGTGACCTCAACGTTGCTGTGAAACCACTCTTACATCCCACATCAATCACTTCTCACATCTCTTATAGGAAACTGGCCAAACTTAACTGAATTTAGTCAATGTGTGGAGGTTATTTCTCCCCCCCCCCCCCCCCCTGTGACTCTTATTATATGTCTAGCAATGTAGAAAGAATCAGTGGCACTCACCAGGATAAGTTGCAAAATCAGTGAATATCTTTATTTCATTTTCTAGTCACTGGGATGGGTGCAGACGGGCGACGATCGTTTCGTGTGCTCAGCTGACGCACGCTTTGTCTCAGCCTACTACGTCACTCCGTTGCCTCTCCCTTTATAGTGCAAACAATTACAATTGTATAAACAAGTAAATACATAAATTAAATAAACATTACTTACACAAGACGTGTCTACTCCTATACTGTGGGAAACCCACAAGGTGGTTCTACGTGGTGAACTGATTGAATTGGCGTCAACTAGGAAGAAAGAGAAGTCTAAAGAAGTCTGTTGATTTTTTTTTTCTCCCAAATCTCTGTTCTGGAGAATCTGCGTAAGAAAAATAGAGTAGCTAGGACTTTCGAGGACCTTACTAAGTTACACAGTCAGCTGAAAGATGTGCTAAATGAACAATCAGCCAGAGCCTTCCCGAGATCCAATTGTCGTTACTATGGAAGACGGAAGATATAGCTTCAGAATCCTCCAAGGTTTATCATCCCCTTTACAACCTCCAGCCTTATCCCACTCCAGCAGGCCGTGCGGCCCACCAAGCTCTAATTGATTCCTTTTTAGGCTCCATTAAGCTCCCCTATCTCTCGCCAGCACAGCAGACTGCTCTTTTAGCCCCCATTTCTGTAGAGGAAGTCAAGAAGGTTCTGAGTTCTATCCCATCTGGGAAAGCCCCTGGCCCCGACGGATTCCCTATACTGTATTATAAGAAGTTTCGTAGCCTCCTAGTCCCCCACTTTACCTTCCTTTGTAATTGTTTGCTTTCAGGCTCTCCTCTCCCTGGTCTGGCCCTGGAATAACACATCACTATTATTAAGAAAGAAGTTAAAAAAGCCCAAACTGTGTGGCAGCTATCACCCTATTTTCTTACTGAACACGGATGGGAAGTGGTGGGCCAAAGTTTTGGCCTCTAGATTAAACACATTTCTTTTAGGCCTCATAGGCCCTGAGCAAGCTGGGTTTGTCCCAGGGCTTGAAGGCCATGATAGCTGCCCCACACTTTGCTAAACTTTGTAATGACGCCGTTGTCATCTTAACAATACCACTTCTCTTGCGCTCAAAGAATCTCTCAACACTATAAGGGAGAACTTGTTTGGTACGGAGGAGGCCGGGATGGGAGAAGTGGTAACAGAGCTTGACACTTTGTAGCGGCAATTTCAGGAGGAGTAGGCGGCTCTGGGCTTCACTGCAGAGCGTAGCACTCAGGATGGGTCCATTACATTTGTTTAGCATATATGGGGCGAAGAATAGGGAGAGGAGGAGATGGAGAGTCATCCTCCTGATGGGGGCAGTAAAGGCATGCCTATTCAGAGTCTGGCACACATGGCTCACTTCATGTTGGGCTGCTTTTCCTTTGCGTTACCCACATTATGGAGAGCTGAAAATACTGGATCTGCGCACTCCTTGATCCCAGGTATAAAGAGAATGTGTCCTCTCTAATTTTATTATAGGAAAGGAGCAATAGGTTAGTGGAATACCACAAGGAACCAATTCAGAACATGATGTAAATCTTCCCACCTAACAGCAGGTCTACAAGCATCAGGGGAACACTCTCCAAGGTGTAGGACACTTTCATGACACCTCCTCTGGAAACTTCCACCAGTGCCTTCACTATTGTGAGTAGAAGGGACAAGTATCAGCAGATATTGAGCGAGTACCTTGCCAACCGTAACCCTCTCCCCTCCAATCCCTCTGCGCTCTACAGTTATTGGGTGTCCAAGCTGGACACATTGCTGGAACTGTCCCTTTATGCCTAGGAGGAGCTGGCCTGCCCTGCAGCCAGCTTTCTCTCTGAGAGGGTAATCAGCATAGCCGGAGGCATTATCACAGATAAGCACAGATGCCTGTTAACTGACAGTGCTGATCAAAATGAACAGCCACTGGATTGACCCAGACTTTGCATGTCCACCGGTGGAAAGCAGCCAAACATGAAGTGCCATGTGTTTTCTCAAGCTCTGCCAGACAATTTCTCTGTTATTACCATAACAAAGTGTGTGAAGTGCATGGTTTCGCTATTTACTTCCTCCGGCAAAAGATTAACGGGATAATTTTTTAAGGCAGGACACCACAAGATTCTTGGACACATTTTTGTAGCGCTCATTTCAAGGGCTTTAAAATTAATGTTTGTAGGGCTCACCTCAAGGGCCTTAAAATTAACAAGGACATATAGAGAAAGGAGCAGCTGCCCCTCACACCTAGGGCTGACTAATGCCGCTCGGCTAAATTTAAAAACCAAAGCCAGCATGTTGGTATACAATTTGATCAAACCATATTGCCTCATGTACCACGTGCAGGTCTCCTTGTTCACATGAGTCCCTACACTAAATCAACACTGCACTGTATAGGTCAGCGACCGCCAACTCCGCAGAGTGAGAGCAATCAGGGAAGGGAGGCCACGGAATGGCCCTGCAACCCCAATGTCACAGGACCCCAAGGGCCCCCCAAAACCCAGCAGGCACCGCGGGCGGAGAAAGCATTCACCAAGCAACACAAGTGTGAACAAGGTCTTACCACTCGCCACTGCACCAGAGGTAGAATGGGAGGAATGGGAGGTACTTACCATGTGTGCACAGGTGCTTTCTGCTAATTGGGGTCAAATAAGTCTTACAAGGCGAGTGCTAGCACTCAGAAAAGGGAGAAAAGTAAAATACGGACATGGAGAGAAAGGAGCAGCTGCACCTCACACCTATGGCTGACACTAATGCCTCTCGGCTTACATTTCCGTGGCCTCCCTACCCTGGCCTAGCGGGGTTAGCAGTCACTGACCGACACAGTGTGGAGTTAGTGTAGGGACTCATGTGAACCAGGAGACCTGCATGTGATACATAATATGGTTTGATAAAATGGTATACCAACATCCTGGCATTTGGTTTTTAAATATAGCCTAGAGGCATTAGTGTCAGCCATAAGTGTGAGGTGCAGCTGCTCCTTTCTCTCCCTGTCCGTATTTTACTTTTCTCCATTTTCTGCATGCTAGCACACCCCTTGTAAGACCCATGTGGCCCCAATTAGCAGGAAGCACCTGTGCACACATGGTAAGTACCTCCCATTCTACCTCTGGTGCAGTGGCGAGTGGTAAGACCTTGTTCACACTTGTGTTGCTTGGTGACAGCTTTCTCCGACGGCGGTCCCTGCTGGGTTTGGGGGGCCCTTTGGGTTTTTTTCCTGTGACAGTGGGGTTGCAGGGCTATGTCGTGGCCTCCCTTCCCTGCTTGCGCTCACTTTGTGGGGTTAGCGGTCACTGAACGTCACAGTGTGGAGTTAGTGTAGGGACTCGTGTGAACCAGGAGACCTGCACGTGATACATGAGGCAATATGGTTTGAACAAATTGTATACCAACATCCTGACGTTGGTTTTTAAATATAGCTAAGAAGGATTAGTGTCATAGGGTTTGTAGGGTTCACCTCAATGGCCTAAAAAGTAATGTTTGGAGGGCTCAACTTAAGGGCCTAAAAATAATTGTTTGGAGGGCTCACCTCAAGGGGCTAAAAATAAATGTTTGGAGGGCGCACTTCAAGGGCCTAAAGAATCATGATTGGAAGGTTCACTTCAAAGTCATCAAAATAAATTTTTGGAAAGTCTCAACTCTAATTTAGGGTCTCGAATTTCAATTTTTACATGGTTTCCATGAGACCCATATCTCTTTATGTGTAGGACGTGTCTGACCACATCACACAGAAACACACACAGTGACAGTTAGCGGTGGGTGCTGTTTGATTCTCCCCCTGCCTATGCCATCTGTGGTTGTCATATGCAATGTGATTTAGGGGTGCAGGAAAATTTTTATTTTGCTTACAATTTAGCTTTCTGTCCATGCTCATGTAGAGGAAAGAAGGTTTTTTTCCACTTTACATAGAGGTTATATTGTGTTTGGAGTGTATTGTTAAAAGGCTGTGAAAGTGGCGTACTTGGAAAGTGCGACTTGGACATGGTAGATACACCCAGGCATGCTTCCCCTGCTGTCCAATTTGCATTTCAGAGGTGTTAGCCTCATTTTCTGAGGTGTCATTGAGAACTTGGCGACCTCCAATTTAGGTTTCCAAGAAACAAGCATTTTTCTCCCATAGACTTTAATGTGGTTCAATATTCGATCCAATAGTCAAACACCAGACTGAATTTCGAATATTCCACCACTCTCTCATCTCTGGCAGTTTGTTTGAATTTGGTTAGAATCAAACCTGAACTTTGCGCTGAAATCAATCAAACCAAACCAAACAGGCTCCCGATCCCTGCCAGAGCACCTTATACATACCTGAAGCCCGGCGCGCGCACTCCTGAGATGAGTCCAACGCTCATAGTGAATGACGGAGCATCAGACTCACCAGTCATTCTCTATGAGCGTTGGACTCATCTCAGGAGTACGCGCGGCGGGCTTCGGGCGCTGACATCTCCGTCACCGGACCATCTCAAGAAGCAGGACCCCGCGCGATCAGGTACGTATAAGGTGCTCTAGCGGGGGGTCGGGAGCCTGTCACCTCGGGACCTGGGGTTACAGGTCCTCTTTTTAGGATGTATAACCCTGTTGCTTACTCTTGAAGACCATGAGCTTCTACATGCCTGTGGCCTACAAGAGGAGGACAGGGCATGTCAGTGTCCTAGTGCTGTAGCATGCGGATTCCATCTACTGCTGTACATGGAAGAGGAAGAGGAGACAGGAGGTAACACTAACCCACAATCAGGAGCAATATCTCATCTTACTTAGATACTGTAGTGAATAAGCGAAACAGGATCCAGTTAATCACTCATCTGTACATTTATCTATTTATAGGCCACATTTTCAGGGATTCATACATTTCCTGATATTTTTCTTTGCCATTGATAATATTAACCTATAAATCCTGACATTTTACCCAACATTACCCTGGGATATCACGCCTATGATTCCTGCTTAGATGTAAGATTTGCAGTAAAAAAAGTTATCCATCTTCTGTCCGGTCCGGATAAGGTGAAAACGAATTACTCTTATGGGAGCCGTGGCCAGCTGGGCGGGGTCATTGGAGATCACCACTCATCTACCACTATTACTGCAGCACAGATCCTTGGACTATATAGATATACAGTGGTGCCTTGGATTACGAGCATAATTCGTAGAAATTATAGAAATCATAGAAATGTAAACAATTGGTTTCACACCCCAATAATAATAATTTATTATTTTGAATAACATGTAAAATAGATGAAACAAACATTCAGAAACAGCAGAATATGTGATATTATATGTTACTGTACAGTAATGGAGAGGATGGAAACCACAAGGGCTGACAGATACTGCAGGAAGTATGAGGGAATGAGCAGGGCAGATGTGGGCACATACACGCAGCGCTCTCTGTCCAGGGAGACAGGGGTTACAGCTACATGAAGAGGTTACCTCCACAGTCTTGTCCCCTGATGTGAGCCCCAGCCTGAAGTGGATCTGCTATGATTTGGAAGGTGAGGGAGACTTCCTGGGTCAGAGTAAAGGGCTGTCGACCCCGCTATGACCATACCCCTCCTCCACTCGCGCTCCCACCCAGTACAGGGAGCTCTTAAACCAAAGCAATGCTCTTAAACCAAGTCACAATTTTGAAAATCTGTGAGCTCTTAAACCAAAACGCTCTTAACCTCTTAAGGACCCATGACGTACCGGCACGTCATGGATCACTGTCACTTAAGGACCCATGACGTACCGGTACGCCGGCCCTTTAAACGGGCGCCGCACGAAATCGTGCGGCGCTCCGGTGAAGATGGCTGCTGATTCTATCAGCAGCCATCTTCCTGTGTCACGTAGGGGGCAGTTTCCCTGCCCCCCCCCGTGACGCCGATAGCTGTAATTGGCCGATGACTTCTCATCGGCCAATCATAGCAATGTACTTTGTTTCCGGGACCGGACCCCGGAATTCAGCGGTGATTGGTGCTGTCCGAGACAGCACCAATCACTGCTGTGCCCGGGCGTCACCTGCCCATGGATCCTGCCCCCTGATCGCCCGTGATTGGCCGGTAACCACCGGCCGGCCATTCATGGGCGATCGTTACTACTTCTCCCATCATCTCCTTCTCTGCTCGCCGGAATTGGCGAGCTGAGAAGGAGATGATGGGAGTACTGTGCAGTGAGCCCGGCGCCCGGTGCATACCTGGTGTGTGTCGGGTGCCTCCTCCCCCGTACTGCCTCCTCCTCCTCTGGCCCCCTCGTGCTGCCGCCAATAACAGGGAGATCAGCAGCCTCTGATCTCCCTGTGCTCTCTCCCGCTCCTCCCCGGTACCTCCTCTTCTTCCCCGCCGCCGATCCATGCTGCCCCCCCTTCCTCCTCCTCCCCATCAGCCGCTCCATGCTTCCTCCTTCTCCCCCACACCTCCGCCCGGTGCTTACTCCTCCTCCCCGTTCCGCCGCCGATCCATCCCTCTCTCCCTGTGCCCTGCTGGCATCCACCCTCCCTCCCTCTCTCCCTGTGCCCTGCTGGCACTCACTCTCCCACCATCCCTCCCTGCTGGCACCCACGCTCTCACCATCCCTCCCTGCTGGCACCCACCATCCCACCCTCCCTCCCTGCTGGCACCCACCATCCCACCCTCCCTCCCTGCTGGCACCCACCATCCCTCCCTGCTGGCACCCACCATCCCACCCACGCTCCCTCCCTGCTGGCACCCACGCTCCCACCATCCCTCCCTGCTGGCACCCACGCTCTCACCATCCCTCCCTGCTGGCACCCACGCTCCCACCCCCCTCCCTGCTGGCACCCACGCTCCCACCCCCCCTCCCTGCTGGCACCCACGCTCCCACCCCCCCTCCCTGCTGGCACCCACCATTCCACCCCCCCTCCCTGCTGGCACCCACCATTCCACCCCCCCACCCTGCTGGCACCCACCATCCCACCCCCCCACCCTGCTGGCAAAAACCATCCCACCCCCCCTCCCTGCTGGCACCCACCATCCCACCCCCCCTCCCTGCTGGCACCCACCATCCCTCCCCCCCTCCCTGCTGGCACCCACCCTCCCTCCCTGCAGGCACCCACCTTCCCTCCCTCCCTGCTGGCACCCACCATCCCTCCCTTCCTCCCTGCTGGCACCCACCATCGCTCCCGGCACCCACCATCCCTCCCTCCCTGCTGGCACCCACCTTCCCTCCCTCCCTGCTGGCACCCACCATCCCTCCCTCCCTCCCTGCTGGCACCCACCATCCCTTCCGTCACCCACCATCCCTCCCTCCCTGCTGGCACCCACCATCCCTCCCGGCACCCACCATCCCTCCCTCCTTGCTGGCACCCACCCACCTACCAACCCTCTCTGCTCTTCTGCCACCCTCTCCCCTGCCTGCCACCCTCTGCCCTTTGCTGTTTTTTTTTCTTTAGTGTAAATTTCTTTCTTTTTTCTGCACCCCCCCCCCCCTTCTCCCCGGTGTGCCTGCCAAGTAAAAAAAATGTAAAGTAAAAAAATAAATAAAAGAAAAATGTAAAAACAGTACATAAAACACACACACTTTCATGTGTAGAAGCATAACACTTACACACCCCTCTAAGGGTGCCTTCACACACTCCGGATCCGCAACGAAATCCGCTCCAGATCCAGTGTCAGTTCATCCCTATGAGAATACATACACGCAGTGGGCTTGACATGCTGCTGCGTGTATGTAAGTTCACCCCCCGCTGCCCGGAGCATACATCATCTGTTCCCCGCTCCAGCTTGCTTCGGAGGTTCTCGGCAGGATGTCCTGCTCAGCCTATCTGTGGTTGCGGCGGGGCAGCACACTGATTGGCTGCGCGGAATGAGCAGACACCGTAAACCCTGAAGCAAGCCGCAGCAGGGAGAAGGTGATGTATACTCCGGCCAGCGGGGGGTTAACTTACTTACACGCAGCGGGATGTCAAGCAACATGTTGGCACATGTTCTACGTAAGTGCCCTTCACCAGTGGGGTCCATATCCTCACTGCACCCCTTGTTAGATTCCATATGGGGTGTAGTTTCCAGAATGGGGTCACTTGTCGGGGGTTTCTACTGTCCTGGCAGCACAGGAAATTTGTAATTGCGACATGGCCTCCATCCTCCATTCCAGCCTCTAAATGGCGCTCTGTCCCTTTGGTGGCTTGCCCTGTGCCCATATGGCACATTATGTCCACATGTGGGGTATTTTCGTACTCAGGGGAAATTACACTACACGCTTTGCGTTTATTTTCTTTTTTAGCCCCTTGTGGAAATGGAAAAAAATCAAGGTTAGACCAACATTTAGTATAATTTTTTTAAAATTTTTACTCTAAATCATTGATCTTGTCTTGATTTTTTCATTTTCAGAAGAGGCTAAAAGATAAAAAAAACACAAAATGTGTAGAGCAATTTCCCCTGAGTACGGAAATACCCCACATGTGGACATAAAGCTCCATGCGGGTGCAGGGTAAGCCTCCAAAGGGAAGGAGCGCCATTTGGTTTTTTGAGGCTGGATTATATTTCGAGGGGTCATGTTGCATTTAAAAGGCCCCTGTATTGCCAAGACAGTTGAAACCCCCCACAAGTGACCCCATTATGGAAACTACACCCCTCAGGGAATGTAACAAGGGGTGTAGTGAGCATATGGACCCCACTGGTGACGGGCACAAATGTGGAACAATGTGGCGTTAAAATGAAATATTACATTTTTTACACTATAATGTTGGTCTAGCCTTGAATTTATCATTTTCACAACGGGTTAAAAGAGAAAAAAAAAACACTCAATGTGTAGAGCAATTTCCCCCGAGTCCGTAAATACTCCACATGTGGACATAAAGCGCCATGCGGGTGCAGGGCAAGCCTCCGAAGGGAAGGAGCGCCATTTGGATTTTGGAGGTTGGATTTGGCTAGAATGGATGATGAACGCCATGTCGCATTTACAGAGCCCTCCTGCTGCCAAAACACTGGAAACCCCCCACAAGTGAACCCATTCTGGAAACTGCACCCCTCAGGGAATCTAAAAAGGGGTGCAGTGAGGATATGGACCCCTTGATGAAAAAATGAAAATTTTCATTTTCTCGTCACATTTTTCCACATTTGTGCCCGTCACCAGTGGGGTCCATATGCTCGCTGCACCCCTTGTTAGATTCCTTGAGGGGTGTAGTTTCCAGAATGGGGTCACTTGTGGGGGGTTTCCAGTGTTTTGGCAGCACGAGGGCTCTGTAAATGCGACATGGCCCTTGAAATCCATTCTAGTGAAATCCAGCTTCCATAGGCCAATTGGCGCTCCTTCCCTTTGGAGGCTCGTCCTGCGCCCCCTTGGCACTTTATTGCCACATGTGGGGTATTCCCATACTCGGCAGAAACTGCGCTACATGTTTTTTTTTTTTTTCCTTTTATCCCTTTGTAAAAATGAAAAATTGAAGGCTAGAACAACGTTTTAGTGTAAAAAATACTTTTGTCCTTTTTCACGCCATATTGTTCGGAAAATCTGTGAAGCACCTGTGGGGTCCAAATGCTCACCGCACCCCTTGTTACATTCCTTAAGGGGTGTAGTTTTCTAAATGGTGTCCCTTTAGGGGTGTTTTTTAGGTTTTGGCACCCCAGAGCCTCTGCCAACCTGAAGTGGTACAGTCAGAAATGACCTAATATAACGGAGCCATTGAAATTCACTAGGCGCTCCCTTATATCTGAGGCTTGTGGTTGCGTTAAACAATGCAATAAGGCCACATATGGGGTATTTCTATAAACTGCAGAAACAGGGCAATCAATATTGGGGTGCATTTCTCTGGTAATAGGTTTATAATTATGAAAAATATTGGATTACAATAAAATCTCTGCACAGAAAATAAAAATTTTCAAATTTCTTACACACTTAGCTTTTATTTCTGTGACTCCCCTAAAGGGTTAAAACACTTTCTTGATATGCTTTTGCAGAGTGTGGGGGGTGCAGTTTCTGAAATGGGGTGCTTTGTGGGGCTTTCTAACACAGAGTCCCCTCAAATACACTTTAAACCTGAACAGGTCCCTGAAAATATCTGATTTTGAAATTTTACTGAAAATTTGGAAATTTGCTGCTAATGTTTTACGCTTTCTATTGTCTAAAAAAAATGAAAGATCGTTTAATAAATGCTGCCAACATAAAGTAGACATGTTGCTTATGCTATTTAATATATAATTTATGTGGTATAACCATTTTCTGTATAAGCAGAAAAGTTTTAAAGTTGGAAAAATGCATTTTTTCACAATTTTTCACGTTATTTTGGTTTTTTTCATAAAGATTCGTTTTAAGTATCGACTCCAATTTACTAGAAATGTGAAGTACAATATTTCACGAGAAAACTGTCTCAGAATCAGCCGGATAGGTAAAAGCATCCCAAAGTTATTAATGAATAAAGTGACACTGGTCATATTCATAAAATTTGCTCCGGTCCTTAAGGCCATTTCAGGCCCGTTCCTTAAGGGGTTAAATCAAATTACTCTTAAACCAAGGTACCACTGTACTCAGGTATAAGATACTTTACATACTGTCTTATAGTATGATATAGAATAGAATGAAAAGAGTACAATGTTGAGTTCAACCTCAGTTTATTATCGGACACGCACGCATAGCAGGGAGGAGGAGACAAACATGTGCAGGTACGGTGGTGGGACGACCATTTTGCACCTTATCCCCTTCCTGCTTTCTGCTTGTGCCCGATAATAAACAGTCTTTAGTGGGAACTGCTTTATGTAGTCTAGAAGTTCTCTTTCTAGAACCTTCTAGAAGGTGGGTGGAACTTGCTATTATGTTTTACACAAAACCCTAGCTGTAACAAGAAGTAGGGTTCAGTGTTAATTGTCCAGTGTTCACGGTCCACTACAGTTAGTTTCTGTGAGCAGGCCAGTCAAGGTCTGATCAAAGCACAACGGTATATACAGGGTCAGCACTCAGTCATGGAATCGACCATTCATGTCTCCTGACTGAATTGCCTTCAAGTTGAGCACATGAGAGATGCCCCTGGACACCGGGGTAATTCACAATGAAAAAAGAAGAAAATTTATCTCCAGCTCTCGTGATTTTCAATGCTTTATTAAATATTTATACAAAACCATGTTGTACGAATATGTTGCATGAATGTTTAATAAAGCATTGAAAATTACGAGAGCTGGGGAGAAATTTTCTTCTTTCTTCAAGGTCTGGTCAGCCAGATAAACCTGTCTGTTGCCGACAAGAAGACAGAGATCAAGGAGAAAGAGGAGAGGCTGAACTACAGAAGGAGAAAAGATAAGAGAAAGTCAGAGAGTATTATTCATGAGTATCTACATAAACTTAGGATACTTCTCTACAGTTTGTGGGAATTCTCAGGACATGAACCTAAATCAAGTGGACTTGCATACATTGGGTAGCAGAGTTAACTTAGGCCTCTGAACAATATATTTCTGTGTTCAAAGGGGAAGTTGAACAAAGACCTTTGGATAATTCTAGGAACATCAAGTAGTAGCTTTTGGGTTGGCCTAGATACTAAAGCAGAAATCTCTCTAGCTGTAAGAGAGGAAAACGTCTCAAGCTCCAATGGGAAAGCCAAGATCTCAGGGTTAGTGTGTCCACTAGTGTCCCACTTGTAGGGACAAACTGGAGTCTGAGGCAGACCATCTCTTAACACACAAAACCTCTCCACAACAAGCGCAGTAAACCGTTTAAGTAGTAGGAACTGTATTCAACTGGACTGTACAAGTGCCTTTAAGTTATCAGTAAAGGAGTTATTGTTACACCGCTTCAGTCCTTTTCTCCCTGTTGTCTGGTCCACGTGCATCTCATCATCATCAAGGGCCATCTTGCCGCACAGAAGTTCTACAGGTCTATACCAGTGATCACCTTAAACCTGGTGCAGCCCCACTAATACAGTGGCCCCCAGAAGCGAGTGGGATCACAGGGAAGCACCAGAGAGTGGCCTGCTCCAGCAGAAGCCCTCATACCCACCTGATACAGTGAAAAGTCTGTAAGGCTGTGGTGCACCACAAGACCCAACCATCCTGCAGGTATCATCACAACTCTCACTCTGCAGTTCTCAGTGCATCTTCTCATTTCAGCACTACACACAGGACAGACTAAAACCTATACTACCAACAGCTCCACTTTCTCCATTAACTATCTTACTTTTTTCCACACGCAAGCTCAATGCAGTATTGTTACCCTTTACTTTCACTTTTAAAAACTTTACTGGGCCTCACATAAGGATGGACTGAACAGTGATCACACGCAGGGCTGTACTGGGACTGAAAATCAGCCCTGGCATTTCAGGGCACACAGGCCCACTCGCCGTGCAGTAATAAGTTATGAGACAATGTTGTGAGTGCAGCGCGGCTACATGTTGTATCATCACGGCCATGGCTGGGATAACAACACAGCAAATGGGGTCAGAAGCTTCTGTCTCTGCACTATGTCTGGTGCTTCAGTTACAGCTCATCCCCACTACACAGTGTACAGAGACAGACTGCTTCGGGCCCTGGTCACCGTGCTAAGTTTAACACCACCACCACATACTGACTAATACCAACACATACTGACTAATACCTCCACATTCTGACTAATTCCACCAAATACTAACTAACACCACCACCTTCTGACTAATACCACCACATTCTGACTAATACGACGGCATACTGACTAATACCACCACATACTGATATATACCACCACAATCTGACTAATACCACAGCATACTGACTAACACCACAGCATACTGACTAATACCACAGCATACTGACTAATACCACCACATACTGACTAATGTCGCCACTGCTACTCCATAAAATCCATTTTAAAAAGACTAACATCACCTCATACAGTTTTATAGAGGTAAACACAGCTCTACACAGGCTCTATACACCATATAAATTACAGTGCAGTTACATCAGGGGACTCACAGGGGTCTTCTTCTTTGATTGGAGTTTTTCCCTTTTCATTTTCTTCTCTATCTGCCCTGGGCCATTAGAACTTCTCCGAGTGACTTAGAACTTTTCCAAACAACGAATCCACAGAATCTGCCAGACAAACATATTAGGCTCCTCACTCTAGCACCATCCTCATCTCTATACTAACTGCACATGTGTATTGGCCCCTTTACACCCTCATTTAGTGGGTAGGGTAACTCTATGTGACCCCCTTATAGTATATCCCCCCCCTCTATGTAGCCTCCTTTTTCATGGTCCTCCTCTGTGTGTCCCCTATAGTATATGAATCCCCCTCTATGTAGCCAACTAATAGGTGGCCCCTTGTTCAGTCTTCCATATAGATCGCTCCATGTGCATCTACTTGAGAGCCCCCCCTCTGTGTATTCCCCCTTTAGTAGATGATACCCTCTGTGCATCCCCTATAATATATGGCCCTTCTCTCTGAAACTCCTCCTTATAGATGTCCCCTTTGTAGAGTCCACTATAGTAGATGCCCCCCTCTATGAATGCCCTACTATATACGCCCACCTGTGTAGTCCCCATTATAGATGTCCCCCCTGTGTTGTCCCCCTTATATATGCCCCCTATAGATGGTTCCCCCTGTGTTGTCCCCCTTATAGATGGCCACCTATGTTGTCCCCGCCATGTTGTCCCCTTATAGATGCCCCCCATGTTGTCCCCTTATGCATGCCCCCCATAAAAGGTCCCCTATGATGCCCCCCTTATAGATGCCTCCCTATGTTGTCCCCTTATAGATGGCTCCCTATGCCCCCCCCCTTATAGACGCCTCCCCCCAGTAATGGCTCCCTATATCCCCCTCCCTCTATATTGGCCCTTTATAGATGCCTCTTTCTCCCCCTATGTTGTCCCCTTATAGGCCCCCTCTCCTCCTATTATGTCCCCTTATAGATGGCCCCCTTCCCCCCTATGTTTCCGCTCCCCTTATAGATGGCCCCCTCTCTCCCCCCATTTAAAGATTGCCCCCTCCCCTTTATAGATGGTCTCCTCTCCTTCCTCTTTATAGATGGCCCCCTCCCCCCCCCCCCTACAGATGGCTCCCTCCCCTTATAGATGGCTCCCTCTTCCCCTCCCCTTATGGATTGCCCCCTCTCCCTCTTGCAGGGATATATTATACAGAACCCAACAGCTCTTTTAAGGGCTTACATTTTTTTTTTTTTTTTTTATTACTCCAGACTGCTGGCTGGGACTTGCAGTGCAGATAACACAATTTTAGCAGCACACTGTGGTGATCGGCTGCTGTCAGAAAGGGAACATTAGGTGTTGTATACAGACCCCAAAGAAGTCCTCAGTACAGTGATGGCCAAAAGTTTTGAGAATGACACAAATATTATATTTTCACATAATCTGCTGCCCTCTGGTTTTTATGTGTGTTTGTCAGATGTTTTTATCACATACAGAAATAGAATTGCAATCATATTAGGAGTAACAAAAGCTTATACTGACAGGTAGATGAGTTACTGCAGCAAGTCTATAATATTTGCAGTGTTGACCCTTCTTCTTCAGGACCTCTGCAATTCTCCCCGGCTGCTCTCAATCAACTTCTGGAACAAATCCTGACTGATAGCAGCCCATTTATGCACAATCAATGCTTGCATTTTGTCAGAATTTGTTGGTTTTTGTTTGTCCACCCGTCTCTTGATGATTGATCACAAGTTCTCAATGGGATTAAGATTAGAGATGAGCGAATTTGCTGGATTTCTGGTTCGTATGAATCAGAAATCTCGGCGTCTGATTCTCGCTGTCTGCTCGCTCCGTGCCAATGCCAATGGCTGTATCCCAGTTTTCCAGGCGTTCCTTACGCTGTATCCACCCGCTGCACGGAGCCGGCAGAGGGAGTCAGACGCCGAGATTTCTGATTCAAACGAACCAGAAATCGGGCAAGTTCTCTCATCTCTAATAAAGATCTGGGGAGTTTCCAGGCCATGGACCCAAAATCTTTATGTTTTGTTCCCTGAGCCATTTAGTTATTACATTTGCTTTATGGCAAGGTGCTCCATCATGCTGGAAAAGGCATTGTTGATCGCCAAACTGCTCTTGGACGGTTGGGAGAAGTTGCTCTTGGAGGACATTCTGGTACCATTATTTATTCATGGCTGTGTCTTTTAGGCAAGACTGTGAGAGAGCCGATTCCCTTGGTTGAGAAGCAACCCCACACATGAATGGTTTCAGGATGCTTTACAGTGTGCATGAAACAAGACTGGTGGTAGTGTTCACCTCGTCTTCTCCGAATAAACCGTTTTCCAGATATCCCAAACAATCGGAAAGGGGATTCATCAGAGAAAATGACTTTACCCCAGTCCTCAGCAGTCCACTCCCTGTACCTTTTGCAGAATATCAGTCTGCCCCTGTCAGGGCCCCTGGGACAAAGACACACAGGACAAGTGGGCCCTATGGCTAAGACCCCCCACACTGTCCCTACCTGCTTGCAGAGCAGGCCCTAAACGATCGTCCGCAACTGGGCGGCGTTCCCTACGCTGCAGTAAGTGCGAATATAGACAAGACACACAGGACAGACAAACAAGGTACAATGACATAAGACAAAGCAAAATACCACAGAGGGACAGGAGCAAGAAGGCAGCAGGAACAGGGGACCAAACAAACAGAGGACGAAAGCCAGAGATGCAACCAGGTAATGGTGAAGCCAAAGCCAGAACAGTGGAGCCAAAGCCAGAGATGAAGCAAGAAGAACTGAGCACTAAGCAAGGTAAAGGAGGACTAAGGAGAACACTGAACCAAAAGACAAAGAAGGTAATAAACAAGCAAGGGATCAGAAACCAGGAATACAGACAATATTACAAAGGCTGGATCTAGCAGAACAGACAAGCTGCAAAACTATCAAGAGCCCTGAGTGAAGGGAGAGGCACAGGTATAAGGGATAAGAAGTCCCGGACTCCAAGCTGATAGGTAGAATAGGAGAAACACACAAGAGAAAACCGAAAGCCAGAGAGGCGACCTGTCAATCACAACACAGCAGACACAATCAGTGAACAGACCACAGCAAGGAAAGTGCAGGGATAACTAAGAAAACCAGGACTGGATTACAAAACACAAGCAGAGAACATAACAAAACCAGGCACGGACCTAATGCCAAAAGCGCAGTCTTTGGCGCACATGTCGAATCTTTGGAACAGAGTATGGCACTGATGCCTTTTCAGGCGCGATCATGACAGTCCCTGATGTTTTTTCTGGAATGAAGTGGCTTCTTTGCTGTCCTCCTTGAGACCAGGCCTTGCTCCAAGAGTCTCCGCCTCACAGTTCACAGTGCAGATGCACTCACACCTGCCTGCTGCCATTCCTGAGCAAGCTCTGCACTGCTGGTAGCCCGATCCTGCAGCCTGCTGGTCTTTCTTGGGCACCCTGGAGCCTTTTTGGCAACAATGGAACCTCTCTCCTTGAAGTTCTTGATGATGCGATAGATTGTTGACTGAGGTGCAATCTTTCTAGCTGCGATACTCTTCCCTGTTAGGCCATTTTTGTGCAGTGCAATGATGACTGCACGTGTTTCTTTAGAGATAACCATGGTTAACAGAAAAGAAACAATGATGCCAAGCACCAGCCTCCGTATAAAGTGTCCAATGGTGTCATTCTTACTTAATCATGACATATTAATCTCCAGCCCTGTGCTCATCAACATCCACACCTGTGTTAATGGAGCAGTCACTGAAACGATGTTAGCTGGTTCTTTTAAGGCAGGGCTGCAATGATGTTGAAATGTGTTTTGTGGGATAAAGTTCATTTTCTAGGCAAATATTGTCTTTGTAAGTTATTGCTGTTAAGCTGATCACTCTTTATAACATTTTGGAGTATATGCAAATTGCCATTTAAAAAACTGAAGCAGTGGCCATTATAAAAATTAATATTTGTATAATTCTCAAAACTTTTGGCCATGACTGTACTACTATATTTTTTGTGGCTGGTGCTGCTGCTGTACATTGTATTGCTGTGATTTGTAGTACAGCTGCATAGAACGTCACTGCTCATTCTCCTGTGTAACAGCTGGCATACACTATATAGCACCACTTACACACAGACTATACGACAACCTCCAAAAAGTAGTGTGACCAGTATATTTACTTACTTCTTCATTTCTGACTTCAGTCACATCCAAGCTCACTGCTAATTGCCCTGTGTAAGAAAGTGGCATACACTATATATCTGCAGTTGGCAACCGATTGTATTATACGACAGCCTCCAAAAAACTAGTGTGACCACCAGTATATTTTCTTATTTCTTAGTGCAGCCATATCCAAGCTCACTGTTAAATTGCCCTGTGTAAGAGGGTGGCATACACTATATACCTGCACTTACACCCAGGCTCTCTACGACTACCTCCAAAAGTAGTCTGAGTAATATATTTTCTTGACTAGCTTTGATCTGTAGTGCAGCTATCTCAGTCTTGACTCTGCACTGTCCATAAAATGATGAACCCCAGGGATAAGGGTCGAGGACGAGGGCGTGGGGTTTCAATTGATGCAGTGGGCAGAGGCCGTGGTTCAGGGCAGGGTGACACAGCAGCACCCATTGAGGAGGGAGCAGTGGCTCACCGCAGACATTCACTCCCTAGCTTCTTCTTGCAACTTGCGGGGTCTCAGGGTACACCGCTATTGAAACCGCAGCAGTGTGAACAGCTGATCACGTGGATAGCGGATAATGTGTCCAGTAACTTACTTAACCACCCAGTCTTCCACGCAGTCTACCCACGCTGTCGCTAGCCAAGAGAGTGGAACCATTGCCCCATTACCTCAGCCTCCTTCCCCACAGCCTGGCCCATTCAGGGAAAGGAGGAATTCAGATCCACCACTATGCTCCCGGGAACTCTTTTCTGGACCCTTCACTGAGTCTGAGCAGCGGGAGCAGTCGATCTGTCCCGATGCCCAATTTATGCAGCTCACGCAGTCAGTGGGTGATGAGAGTGGGGACTTGCAAGCAGGGTTTGAAGAGGTGTCTGATGATGATGATGAGACCCAGTTGTCAGACAGTGACGTTGTTTCATGGATGTAACTCAAAGTAAGGGGGGAAATGAGGAATTGGAGGAAGAGCTGGTGGATGAGGACGAGGTGACTGACCTGAGCTGGGTGGATAGGCCTAGTGAAGACCGTGCTTCTGAGGGGGAGGCAAGTTCAGTCACAGGACCGGTTGGAAGAAGGGTGAGCAGAGGCAGAGTGAGTAGATCAGCAACTGTTTCACAGACTCAAACTCCTGTGGCCAGGGCTAGATATTTGCAAGTCTGGAGGTTCTTTAACCCATTAAGGACCAGGCCTGAAATGGCCCTAAGGACAGAGACAAATTTTGTGAATATGACCTGTGTCACTTTATTCATTAATAATTTCGGAATACTTTTCCCTATCCGGCTGATTCTGAGATTTTTTTTCTCATGGCATATGGTACTTTACATTTCTGGTAAATTGGAGTCGATACTTATAACGAATCTTTGTGAAAAAAACTAAATAACGTGACAAATTGTGAAAAAATGCATTTTTCCAACTTTGAAACTTTTCTGCTCATGCAGAAAATGGTTATGCCACATAAATTATATAGTAAATAGCATTAGCAACATGTCTACTTTATGTTGGCAGCATTTATTAAAGTATCTGTCATTTTTTTTAGACAATAGAAAGCGTAAAACATTAGCAGGCATTTTCCAAATTTCCAGTAAAATTTCAAAATCAGATATTTTTAGGGACCTGTTCAGGTTTAGGCTATGTTCACACTACGTATGAGACCGACCGTTCCGTGACACCGGCCAGGTCATGGAACAGCAGGTCTGAGCCCCGGATGATCTTTCCTCCGTGGAAAGCAAAGAGTGAAGGGGGGCGTGGCTTAGCTGCCGAGGAGAGAGGACGTGTTTCGCGGAGCTCCTGCACTAGCCTTCATCTAGCGACTATTCCACCGATTGGACTTATACTTTTATCATTTCCAGACGGACTTATTATCTCTCCCTCTCCGGTACCATGCCTGCTACCTCTCGGAAGGCCACGGCAGCCGCTCGGAGGCGACAACAATCATCCCTTCCTTCGGTAACAGCTCCGCAACATGGCGCGGACATCCTCGCTGCTCCCTTCTTGAACCTTCTTAGCGCAGCTGCCGGAGCGGCGTGGCAGGCTTCCCCGGCAGAAGTGGAAACGATAGAGCAACCCAAGGAGGAAGCCTTGCAGACATCCAGCAGATCGCTGCAACACCCGGGACGCTATTCACGGGGACGGGCCGATGTAAGTCATACTCCTGCCGCCAGTTGCCAGCTTTCACCCTCTGTAACATCGGCCTCTTCAAGGCGCCGCAGAAGGAAAAGCTCATCCGGGATCCCTCCTGGCTCGGTCGCTTTGAACCCTCTTCCTGCACTCGGGTCCCCGGCGGCTCCAGAAGCAGATAACACCGCTCACGTATTATCTCAGCCCCTGGGATCTTCTGCCTCTTATTTCCCATCTGTCGCCATTGACAAAGCGACGAGTAGCTGGTTGGATGTTTTATGTGATATATCTGCTCCTCTGACACCCGACTCTGAGACAAATCCTCCTCACGCTGATCTCTGCTGTGAATGATGGGCTTGCTAAAACTGTAGCCGCTCTCAGAGACACTAATCGGGTTATGGACCAAAGAATACTCAAACTGGAAAACACTATGGGTGAACTCTTTGATAACCATAACAGCTTAATAGATGACCTCTGGGATTTGGATTTGGAAGTGAACCGCCTACGTATCACATTGGCTCAGGTTGACGATCGTTCTCGAATTAACAATATAAAGATAAGAGGAATTCCGGAATCCATCTCGACTCCTGATTTGCCTGGATTCACTCAGACTCTTATTAGAGATCTTCTGCCAGCATATTCCCCGGAGGAACTCACCATAGATTGGGTAAGACGTATCCCCCGACCTGAACAATTGCCTAGCATGGTACCTAGAGTCACTATTGTGCAGCTACACCACTTCAGCGCTAAAAAAGCAATTCTTACGGCCACTAGGAAACGCAATGGCTTCGCAAGAGAAAAAGATGGTATATCGGTTTACCCTGATTTGTCAGCAACTACCTTGGAGCGGCGCAGATTACTGGCACCTTTTACATCGGCGATGAGAGAACACCACATATTTTATAAATGGACTTCCCCGGGACGTTTGCACATTTCAAAAGGGTCTGAAACTTTTATTGTTGACGATTTGCAGACTGGCCTTCTACTTTTGGACAAGTGGAATATACCACATGGACAGCACCATTCTTCCATATTATCGTTGACGGAGAAGAGAGGTTCTCTCGATTAAGAAGTGCATATCCAATGTTATGTCCTCATATTCCAGCGGCTTGCAGGCCTGCGGAGCCTGTTATAACATCCACTCGTACCTACTCCTCGGTTTTGAACGAACTCAGTGCCCCACACCTTTGTAACTCATTTTCCATCCTGAGTTGATATTGTCAATACATGTAGCGTCGAATTGACGCTTGTTTAATTGTCTATGTGTAGTCTTGTCATGGATGCTCCAGTTGATGTTCGCTGCGTTAATGCTTTATTTCAGATTTGCTTATGTATAACGATATTTTACTTTTCATTGTCTTTATTGAGCCTCGACATAGCAACGTTATTCTCTATTAATGCCTGCTACTTCATATAGCTTTGTTTTCTCCTGTTGGTTTCCAGTTATGCCACAGCCCCCTTTATTGTTAGACTGCGCTATGTGTTAAAAATAATTTTTTTCTTGCCAGCCTTTAAGCTTACAGGTTTATCTTGACCCTAGCGTGGTCTCTATTTTAACATTTGATGACCAACGGTGTAGAATCTGCAGGCAATGCTTGGTATTATCAGGCAAATCGCATCATTATGCTTATGATTCTTTTAGGTTAGCAGCTAACATCCCCTTGTTAGCATTACTTGTTGTTTTGTCTTTATTATGTGTGATGTCTGAGAGTCTTCTTTGCTTACCTTTGCATATCTTACATAGTGTTTCTTGACTGCTCAAACCTGTTGTGTTGTGTAAAACTTTTGAAAATCTTCTCAATAAAAACCATTGAAACAGAAAGCACAGAGTGAAGCAAGCGGCCGGAGCCGCTCGCTTCACTGTGTGAACTGACAGGTCCTTCTGTCCATTGAATTCCGTCTGCAAGTAATGGACCTCTCAGTTGTTTGCAGCGCCGTATGGGAACCGGCAGGAGCGTATACGATGTGTGTGCGCTCCGGCCGGGATCCCATAGCAAATAATGCTATGTTCCACCCCGCAAATCTACGGCTGTAGTTCTGCGGCGAGATCTACGGCAGTAGATTTACGTAGTGTGAACATAGCCTTAAAGTGTATTTGAGGGGACTGTAGGTTAGAAAGCCCCACAAAGCACCACATTTCAGAAACTGCACCCCCCACACTCTTCAAAAGCATATCCAGAATTTTTTTTACCCTTTAGGGGAGTCACAGAAATAAAAGCTAAGTGTGTAAGAAATTTGAAAATTGTAATTTTCTGTGCAGAGATTTTATTGTAATCCAATATCTTTCATAATTGTAAACCTATTACCAGAGAAATGCACCCCACTATTGATTGCCCCGTTTCTGCAATTTATAGAAATACCCCATATTTGGCCCTACTGCGCTATTTGACGCAACCACAAGCCTCAGATATAAGGGAGCGCCTAGTGACGCCTCCGTTATATTTGGTCACTTTTGATTGTACCACTTCAGGTTGTCAGAGGCTCTGGGGTGCCAAAACATAAAAAACACCCCTAAAGGGACACCATTTAGAAAACTACACCCTTCAAGGAATGTAACAAGGGGTGCGGTGAGCATCTGGACCCCACAGGTGCTTCACAGATTTTAAGAACAATGTGGCGTAAAGAAGGAAAAATTCTATTTTTTACACTAAAATGTTCTAGCCTTCAATATTTCATTTTTACCAAGGGATAAAAGAAAAAAAAACACCAAATGTGTAGCGCAGTTTCTCTCAAGTACGGAAATACCCCACATGTGGACATTAAGTGGCAAGCGGGCGCAGGGCGAGCCTCCAAAGGAAAGGAATGCCAATTGGCCTTTGGAAGCTGAATTTCACTGAAATGGATTTACAGAGCCCTCGTGCTGCCAAAACACTCAAAATCCCCCATAAGTGACCCCATTCTGGAAACTACACCCTGCAAGAAATCTAACAAGGGGGGCAGTGAGCATATGGACCCCACTGGTGACGGGCACAAATGTGGAACAATGTGACATGAAAGGGAAAATTTTCATTCTTTCACTTTCACGGCACAAATGTGGCCATTCACAAGGGGTCCATATCCACACTGCACCCCTTGTTAATTCCATGAGGGGTGTAGTTTCCAGAGTGGGGTCACTTGTGTTTTTTTTTACTGTCTTAGCAGCACGAGGGCTCTGTAAATGCGACATGGCGTTCATCATCCATTCTGGCCAAATCCAGACTCCAAAATCCAAATGGCGCTCCTTCCCTTCGGAGGCCTGCCCTGCACACACATGGTGCTTTATGTCCACATGTGGGGTATTTACAGACTCATGGGAAATTGCTCTACAGATTTTTTGTGTTTTTTTTTCTCTTTTAACCCCTTGTGAAAATGAAAAATTCAAAGCTAAACCAACATTATAGTGTAAAAAATGTAATATTTAATTTTCACGCCACATTGTTCCACATTTGTGCCCATCACCAGTGGGGTCCATATGCTCACTACACCCCTTGTTACATTTCCTGAGGGGTGTAGTTTCCATAATGGGGTCACTTGTGGGGGATTTCAACTATCTTGGCAAAACAGAGGCCTTTTAGATGCAACAAGGCCCTCAAAATCCATTCCAGCCAAATCCAGCCTCCAAAAACCAAATGGCGCTCTTTTCTTTAGAGGCTTACCCTGCATCTGCTTCGCACTTTATGTCCACATGTGGGGTATTTTCGTACTCAAGGGAAATTGCTATACACATTTTGTGTTTTTTTTTCATCTTTTAACCCATTGTGAAAATGAAAAAATCAAGACAAGATCAATGATTTAGTGTAAAAATTTGAAATATTTTTAAACTAAATGTTGTTCTAGCCTTTATTTATTTATTTTTTTTCACAAGGGGTTAAAAAATAAATGAACACAAAATGTGTAGGGTAATTTCCCCTGAGTACGAAAATACCCCACATATTGACGTAATGTGCCATATGGAAACAGAACAATTCACCAAAGGGACAGAGCGCCATTTAGAGTCTGGAATGGAGGATGGAGGCCATGTCGCAATTTCAAAGCTCCTGAGATGCCAGGACAGTTGAAACCCCCCACAAGTGACGCCATTCTGGAAACCACACCCCTCACTTAATCTAACAAGGGGTGCAGTGAGCATAGGGACCCCACTGGTGACAGGCACATGTAGAACATGTGGAGTGAAAATAAAAAACATTTTTTTTTTCATTTTCACGGCACAAATGTGCCCCTTGTTAAATTCCTTATGGAGTGTAGTTTCCCGAATGGGGTCACTTGTGGGGGGTTTCTACTGTCCTGGCAGCAGAAGGGCTTTGTAATTGCATCATGGCAAGTCTCTAATGGGAATGGCGGCCATGCCTATTTAGTTGGGGAAAAGGGACAATTCTGATTTATTTGGGGGTATTAGGCTAATTATTAGTTTATTTGTATGTTTTCTGTTGGTTTTAATGTATTTTCTCAGTCGTAGTTCACTGTTTATTATGACTTTTTCTAAATGTATGTGCCTTTTTATGAAATAAAGAATTTTTGTATGTTGACTAGAGTCCATCAAATTAAACCTGTGTTCATCCAGAGGAAGGCAAAAAAACCCTCATGAGGCAGACGAAAGTAGCCTCATCACTGGGAAAAAATTCCTTCCCGACTTCAAAATGGCAATCAGAATAATCCCTGGATCAACGTGACCCCTGAAATAGGAATAAGAGTAAGAATTTAGAAAATGTAGAACCCCAATGACGTGTAGTACGCCTTGAAGCGATCCTTTATGCAGAGGCCGGGTAGATCAGTACAGGTTTCACACTGGAAAATGGAGTCCTTTCTGATCCCCCTGTTACGCCACACTATGCACTTCTTCTGGGGTCTCCAATTTTCCAGTGTGGGGGACGTCACCTGGAAAATGTTGCCCTGGTACGAAGCAGGGTCCTTCATATCCAGAAGCGCTGGGTCCGCTCCATGGCTGCTAAAAATTAGGGCTCTAGTTACTGCTTCTGATATTTTCAGATCATGCTGCAAGCTACAGTAGAGGGGATGCTGGTATAAAAGTTATCCCCGTACAGGTGAAAACCTTTATCCAGCAGTGGGAAGATCAGCTCCCGAACGATCTTCCCACTAACTCTGATGATGGAGGGGGGCATCTGGGGGCTGCATTCGGGTGTCCCTTCCTTCATACACTCTAAGGGTACCTGCACATTGCGGAATGGTGAAGAATAACCCTTCGTGAATTCCGCAGCTAGCACTCACCAGCGGACTGATGCAGGCTCGTCTCTGCCCGTGTCATAGACTCCATTGTATGCACGGGCGGATTCCACCCTGTCCAAAGAATGAACATGTTTATTCTTTGGACGGACGAGGGAATCTGCCCATGCATAGAATGGAGTCTATGACACAGGCGGAGACGCACGCCCGCATCAGTCCCCCGGCGGGTGCCAGCTGTGGAATGCACAAAGGGTTATCCTTCGCCATTCTGCAGTGTGCAGGTACCCTCAATCTGTAAGCGTACCCTGAGGTACACTCACAGAGTTTGTAGAATTTCACGCCATACCGTAATCTCTTATTGAGAAGCAGACAGTGGCAGTAGGATATAGAAAAAAAACACCCTATGTCAAAAAGGAGGAGTTACTGATTAGCAGCGCACTTACGTGCGATGCTGATCAGCACTCAGCGGCGATAAGGTGCGTAAAATAATAAAAAAAAAAAATTAAAACAAAAAACAAACACTTTCTACAACCCTATAGATACTGATAAGTGTATAATATGTATAATATACACTTATCAGCTGCAAGGGGGCAGTAGGACACAAAAGCCGGAAAAAGCCGAAGATAAACGACGCTGGAGCCGACGGGACCGTTGGAAAAAGCCGAAGACAGTTGCAGGGAAGAAGGACGCCACGGGACCCGGAAGACGCAGATCGGGACCCTGGATCAGGTAAGTATGGGTCAATACCTGCTCTGGACACCTCAGCTACCTAGCTGAGGTGTCCCAAGCAGGTATTTAACCCTTTGTTGGGGGACAAAGGGCCACAGTAATGGCGGTCGGTGCTGTCTCATTGGCCTGTTACATTATAGCAGTCCACCTTTCTCGATCGCTGTGTGTGTACACACAGCAATCGGGGAAACCGGGGGCGTAAATGTATGCCCGTTTGCGTAAAGGCACGGGCTTCTGGGGCGTACATTTACGTCCGTGGTTGTTAAGGGGTTAAAGAAACAGTGGTTGACTGACAGACTGTAGTGTGCAACCTGTGCCACACCAGCATCAGCAGGGGAGCCACCACTACCAGCCTAACCACTACCAACATGCGCAAGCATATGAGTGCTAAGCACCCCACTCAGTGGAACCAAGGCCATTCAGTTACTGCAAGTCACACCCCTGCTCATTCCCCTGTGTCACGTGCTGGCTCTCTCAGTCCCCCCGCCCAGGCCCCTGGAACGAGCGCCTCCCGCCCTACACCCACCCCTTCACCTCCACTATGCTCCACACCTTCCAGCAAAGTGTACAAGCGCAGCGTTCAACTGTCCCTGCAACAGACCTTTGAACCGAAGCGCAAATACACTGTCACTCACCCACATGCACAAGCCCTAAATGTGCACATAGGCAAACTACTGAGCCTGGTGATGCTGCCCTATCGGCTGGTAGAGACAGAGGCTTTTAGGAACCACATGGCCGGGGCTATCCCTCGGTACTCTATCCCCAGCCGCCACTACTTTTCACGGTGTGCCGTCCCAGCCCTACACCAGCATGTGTCAGATAACATAATCCGTGCCCAGTGACAAGGTCCATCTAACCACTGACACGTGGACAAGTGTTGGCGGAAAGGGACACTATATCTCCCTGACGGCACATTGGGTCAACTGGTGGAGACTGGGACAGAGTCTGACCCTGGTTCCGCTCATGTGCTGCTCACACCGAGGATTGCGAGGCTTACCTCGGTCACGGTCTCTCATGATTTGTATACCTCTTTATCCTCCTCTTCTTCCTCCTCCTCTCTATTACTCTCCATGAGCACTTCGCTTCCATTTGGTAATGCAAGGTGCAGTGCCAACAGGCAGTGTTAAAACTGCTCAGCTTAGACAGCAAGAGGCACACCACCCAGGAGCTGTTGCAGGGCATCACGGCGCAGACCGATCTTTGGCTTGCGTCATGAAACCTCAAACCAGGCATGGTTGTGTGTGACAACGGGTGGAACCTGTTGGCTGCTCTGCAACTCGGCAGCCTCACACATGTGCCATGCCTAGCCCACGTGTTCAACCTAGTGGTGCAGAGGTTCCTTAAGACCTACCACAGATGCTGCCACCCTTAGGGCAGTGCAAAGGCGCTTGCAACTGCAAGCTCATCGACTGTTGTGCATCGTGCCCATGCGGTGGATTTCCACCTTCCACATGGTAGCCAAGGTTTACCAGCAACGCAGAGCCATTGTGGAATGCCAGATATCAACCTCGGCAAGAAGCGGTAGTCAGGTCAGTCAGCTTCCTCAAATCTACAATGAGGAATAGACGTGGATGTCTGCTATCTGTCAGGTACTGGGCCCTTTGAATAGTCAACACAGATGGTCAGCGGTGATGCCCCCATCATCATCCCCACCATCCCGCTGCTGTGTGTGTTTCAAACCTCTCTGCTCATCCTCAAGTCTGAGACTTTGCCTTTGTCTCAGGAGACAGCCCAACCTCACGTCTGTTTCTCAGCACAAAGTAGAGGAGGAGGAAGAGGAGCAGACTGCCGCCGCGACTGAAGAAGGTACCTATGCTCAATCTTTAGCTGTTGAGCATGTATGGCCTGAAGAGGAGTAATTGGTGGAGGAGGAAATTGAGAGTCAGCCTATTTTTGAGGAGAGGAAGTTCTTGTATGTTAGGACCCTGGCGCACATGGCTGACTTTATGTTAGGGTGTCTTTCCCATGACCCTCGGCTTAAAATTTTTTTGGAGAACACTGATTATTGGGTGTTCACCCTTGGTACAAACAGAACTTTTCCACTCTCATTCCTGCCGAGGAACGCAGTATGAGAGTGAATCAATATCAACAGGCCCTGGTACAGAAGCTGAAAATGTACTTCCCATTTGACACCACTAGCGCCAGAGGACGTAGTTCTGTGGGCCAAAAAGTGGGGGAGAGGAGAGGTGGAGCAGGCAGCTTGTCAAGGGGCAGGGGAACCCTCTCCAAGGCCTTTGACGGTTTCATGGCACCCCAGAAAGACTATGTCACCTGTCCCCAGTCTAGACAGAGTGGGGGGGAGGCCTTCAGAAAGATGGTGAGGGAGTACCTTTCTGACCATACCAACGTCCTTCCCGGTCACTCTGCTACATACAACTACTGGGTTGCAAAGCATGGCCGAACTGGCGCTTTACGCCTTGGAGGTGCTGGGCTGCCCTGCCGCTAGCGTGTTGTCAGAGCGGGTCTTCAGTCAGCTGGTGGCATCATCTCTAATAAGCGCACCCGCCTGTCAACTGACAGCACTGACAGGCTGATGTTTATAAAAATGAACAAAGCCTGGATTTCACCTGAATTCAACTGTCCACCCGGGTAAAGCAGCTCAACATGAAAATTCTTTGTATATCCTCTCCTCCTCCTTCAATTCTCAGCCAACAGTCAATTCTTGTTCATCCAAGCTGTGTCAGCATAAATTTTGGGAGGCTCACCTGCTACCACTTCTACCTGGGTCCCTCTGTCTTCACCGCCATGCTGTGTCTGTCATAATTTTTGGGAGGCTCACTTGCTATCTCACTTCTAATGGTTCTCTGTGTCCTCACTGCCATGCTGCGTCTCGCATAATTTTTGGGAGGCTCACCTGCTACCGCTTCTACCTGGGTCACTCTGTCATCACCGCCATGCTTTGCTTGGCATAATTTTTGTCAGTATCCTCCTCCACTCCAAGATGGGTAAAAAAGGCGCAGTTCCAAGGGGTAATAGTGATTTTAAATATCATAAAATTTATTAAAAGAATTATGCCAGCGACAACGCATTTCGAGACCGTTTCAGTTCTTTATCAAGTGTCTAATACCATAATAATACAAAGGCACATATATATATAGAGAAAAAAATATATAACGGTGGAACCACCACTGCTTACATCATCATGGGGAGGATCAAAAAAGAGTTAGCCCTTAACATCTAGAAAAATACATAATTTGCTATACCATAAATAACTCTCTCATGTATATAAATCCACTTTAAAAATACACATATTTATATCACTATAAAAATATTGTAGATTTTTACTATAATCTCAGACATAACCGACAATAACTATACCAGAATCCATATCAGCAATTAGTGGACTGAATTTAACAAATAGTTGTGGTCAGAGTGTGTGAACAGATGCTAAAACACATAATCCCATGAAACTGCTGCAGTGTGTGAACAAATACTTATGCACAAAAACCTACGAACCTGCTTCAGTGTGTAAACACATTCTAACACACATAATCCCATGGACCTGCTGCAGTGTGTGAACAGATTCTAACATACATAATCCTATAAACCTGCTGCAGTGTGTAAACAAATATCATTACATATAATGGACAGAGACTATTGCACATAATCCTCTTGACCAGCTACAGAGTGAGAACAGATACTAAACAATAAACCTGCTGTAGTGTGTGAGCAGATATTGGTACACATGATACCACTATCCAACTGCAGTGTGTGAACACATACTGTTACAAATAATAATAATAATAATGATAATAATAATAACCCCTTAACGACATTGGGCGTAAATTTACTCCCCCGCGCCCTGGTACTTAGCGCAAATGGACGTTAATTTATGCCCGATGTTTCCCCGATCTCTGTGTGTTCACACACAGCGATCGGGGAAGATGGCCTGCTATAATGTATAGCAGACCATCTCTGCTCGTCGGCACAGGGGGTGATTAACCCCTCCCGTGCCGACGACCGCTGCTATAGGCTGATCAATACA
This sequence comes from Dendropsophus ebraccatus, assembly GCF_027789765.1. Lineage (NCBI taxonomy): Eukaryota > Metazoa > Chordata > Amphibia > Anura > Hylidae > Dendropsophus > Dendropsophus ebraccatus. The sequence goes on along the minus strand of NC_091460.1, from coordinate 8,477,916 downwards.
GATCAGCATATAGCAGCTAAATTCAACTTTCCGGGTCATCAGTGACCCGGTGACCCGGAAAGCACTGGCGATTGGTGCTGTCCGAGACAGCACCAATCACCATTAGTATCCGGGGAAAAGATGGCGCCCATGCCACCCCCACAATCGCCGTGATGGGCCGGCCAGTACTGGCCGGCCCATCACGGCGATCAAAGCGTTAAAAAACAATGTCCCCGGGTTCTGCACCCCTCAGCTAGGTAGCTGAGGGGTGCAGAACAGGTGTGTATAGTGTAGGTGCACTATACTCACCAGATCTGGGCGTCCGGAGCAGCGATCGGGTCCCGCGCGTCCTCGCGTCTTCACTTCCGGGTTCGGTCTGGTCCCGTCGGCAATTTCCGGCTCTTCGGGCTTTTCCGTGGCCCCTATCTTCGGAAGTCTTCGTCAGCTTCTCTGTACAGCCCCCTAGCGGCTGATCAGTGAATATCATTCACTGATCAGCTGCTTTAGGTTAAAAAAAAAAGTTTTTTTTTTTACTTTTTATGCGCCCTAACGCCGCTGAGTGCTGATGAGCATCGCACGTAAGTGCGCCGCTGATCAGCAACTCCTCCTTTTTGGTGTAGGGGCGTTTTTCCCCCCTATATCCCACCGCCACTGTCTGCTGATAAGTGCCGCACATCTTGCCGTAGGGATATTTTTTTCTTACTGTCAAAAAAACGTAAAAAAACACTACACTACACCACACTACATGGAATAAAGTTTTACACTACACCAGAACACATTTACATACCCCATATACTAGTCCCGGTATAAAGATGGCCCCCAGGGTGTTTTCGGCGTCGGACGCATACGTTGTTATTGCCTCCGACACTGAAACAGCCAGTGAGGATGAATGGGGGGGGATCCTTCTTTCCCGAATCAGCCCCCAGATGCCCCCTCCCCCCCCCAATCCTCGGAGTTAGTGGGAAGATCGTTCGGGAACTGATCTTCCCACTTCTGGATAAAGGTTACCACCTGTACGGGGATAACTTTTATACCAGCACCCCCTCTTCTGGTCCCTCGCTGCCTGAGCTACTGTAGCTTGCGGCACGATCCAAAAATATCAGAAGTAGTAATAAAGCCCTAATATTTAGCAGCCATGGAGCGGACCCAGCGCTTCTGGATATGAAGGACCCCGCATCGCACCAGGGCAACATTTTCCAGGTGACGTCCCGCACACAGGAGAACGGGAGACCCCAGAAGAAGTGCAGAGTGTGGCGTAACAGGGGGATCACATTTTCCAGTGTGACACCTGTCCTGATCACCCCGGCCTCTGCATACTGGATCGCTTCAAGGCGCACCACACGTCATTGGAATTCTACATTTTCTAAATTCTGTCCCTTATTCCTATTTCAGGGGTCACGTTGATCCGGGGATTATTCTGATTGCCAATATGGAGCCGGGAAGGAATTTTTCCCCTGTGATGAGGCTTCTGTCGTCTGCCTTATGAGGGGTTTTTGCCTTCCTCTGGATCAACACAGGTTGAATTTGATGGACACCTGATATTTTCAACCTTATAAACTAATAATTGGCCTAATACCCCCAAATAAATTAGAATTGTCCCTTTTCCCGAGCTAAAGAGGTATGCCCGCCATTCCCATTAGAGGATGTCATGATGCAATTATAAAGCCTCTGTGCGTCCAGGACAGTAGAAACCCCCCACAAGTGACCCCATTCTGGAAACTACACCCCATAAGGAATCTAACTAGGGGGGCAGCGGGTATATATGGGCCCCCTGGTGATGGCCACATTTGTGCCGTGAAATTGAAAAAAAAAATATTTTTTATTTTCACGGCACACGTTCTACACATGTGCCCATTACCAGTGGGGTCCATATGCTCACTGTACCCCTTGTTAGATTCCTCATGGGGTGTAGTTTCCAGAATGGGGTCACTTGTGGGGGGTTTCTACTGTCCCGGCAGCACAGGAGCTTTGTAGGAGCATTCATTTTCTTTTCTAAACCCTTGTGGAAATGGAAAAAATCAAGGCTAGACCAACATTTAGTTTAAAAAATGTTTAATTTTTACACTAAATCATTGATCTTGTCTTGATTTTTTCATTTTCACAAGGGGTTAAAAGATAAAAAAAAAACACAAAATTTGTAGAGCGATTTCCCCTGAGTACGGAAATACCCCACATGTGGACATAAAGCGCCATGCGGGTGCAGGGTAAGCCTCCAAAGGGAAGGAGCGCCATTTGGCTTTTGGAGGCTGGATTTGGCTGGAATGGATTTCGAGGGGCCATGTTGCATTTAAAAGGCCCCTGTGTTGCCAAGACAGTTGAACCCCCCCACATGTGACCCCATTATGGAAACTACACCCCTCAGGGAATGTAACAAGTGATGTAGTGAACATATGGACCCCACTAGTGACGGGTACAAATGTGGAACAATGTGGCGTGAAAATGAAATATTACATTTTTTACACTATAATGTTGGTCTAGCCTTAAATTTTTCATTTTCACAAGGGGTTAAAAAAGAAAAAAAAGCCACAACATGTTTAGAGCAATTCCCCCTGAGTACGGAAATACCCCACATGTGGACATAAAGTGCCATGCGGGTGCAGGGCAAGCCTCCGAAGGGAAGGAGCGCCATTTGGATTTTGGAGGTTGGATTTGGCCAGAATGGATGATGAACGCCATGTCGCATTTACAGAGCCCTCGTGCTGCCAAAACACTGGAAAACCCCCCACAAGTGACCCCATTCTGAAAACTACACCCCTCACGGAATCTAACAAGGGGTGCAATGAGGATATGTACCCCTGGATGACGGGCACATATGTGCCGTGAAAGTGAAAAAATGAAAATTTTCACTTTCACGTCACATTTTTCTACATTTGTGCCCATCACCAGTGGGGTCCATATGCTCACTGCACCCCTTTTTAGATTCCTTAAGGGGTGTAGTTTCCAGAATGGGGTCACTTGTGCGGGGTTTCCAGTGTTTTGGCAGCACAAAAGCTTTGTAAATGCGACATGGCCCTTGAGATCCATTCCAGTGAAATCCAGCTTCCAAAAGCCAATTGGCGCTCCTTCCCTTTGGAGTCTTGTCCTGCACCCAAATTGCGCTTTATGTCCACATGTTGGGTATTTCCGTACTCGGGAGAAACTGCGCTACACATTTTGTGTTTTTTTTTCCTTTCATCCCTTTGTGAAAATGAAAAATTGAAGGCTAGAACAACGTTTTTGTGTAAAAAATAAATTTTTCTTTTTTCACACCATATTGTTAGGAAAATCTGTGAAGCATCTGTGGGGTCCAAATGCTCACCGCACCCCTTGTTACATTCCTTGAGGGGTCTAGTTTTCTAAATGGTGTCCCTTTAGGGGTGTTTTTTAGGTTTTGGCACCCCAGAGCCTCTGCCAACCTGAAGTGGTACAGTCAGAAATTACCAAATATAACGGATCCATTGAAATTCCTTTGTATCTGAGGCTTGTGGTTGTGTCAAATAGCGCAATAGGGCCACATATGGAGTATTTCTATAAACTATAAAAAGTTTTAAACAATCGCGCTCCTGGTAAAAACACTAATAAGTGTGCGTACTGCTGCGAGCTACAGCTAGTGGTATCTGCCTCCACTAAAAATAGAAACAATATAAATAATTTTAAAAAATGCCGTGCCGCGCTAAGTACTGATGTTAGGAAACATAGTTTAAAAACATAGTCATTTCTATCAGTGCACAAAAGGGACCAGTGCAAGATATTAAACCAGATTGCTCACCGTTAGTTCGGGTATGGGCTAGTTGGGATCTGTAGTCCTCCACGTTCGTGAACCTGTGTGGATTCCTATTAGATGTCCTGTTGTGGTCGGTGAGTTGCTGGTCACTGCCCACTACCCGAACTAACGGTGAGCAATCTGGTTTAATATCTTGCACTGGTCCCTTTTGTGCACTGATAGAAATGACTATGTTTTTAAACTATGTTTCCTAACATCAGTACTTAGCGCGGCACGGCATTTTTTTAATTATTTATATTATTTCTATAAACTGCAGAAACGGGGCAATCAATATTGTGGTGCATTGCTCTGGTATTAAGTTTATAAATATGAAAAATATTGGATTACAATAAAATCTCTGCACAGAAAATAAAAATTTTCAGATTTCTTACACACTTAGCTTTTATTTCTGTGACTCTCCTAAAGGGTTAAAAAACTTTCTGGATGTGCTTTTGCAGAGTGTGGGGGGTGCAGTTTCTGAAATGGGGTGCTTTGTGGGGCTTTCTAACATACAGGCCCCTCAAATACACTTTAAATCTAAACATTAAACATTTTCCAATAAACCTACTGCAGTATGTGAACATATACTAATGCACGTAATCCCAAGGGTATGTGCAGTGTGCAAACAAATGCTATTGCACTATATGTGTGAACAAATACTAATAAATACACATAATCCGATAAAATTGCTGCAAAGTGTGAACAATTACTATAGCACATAAAGAATCAATACTATTGCACATATTCCAATAGACCTGCTGCAGTGTGTGAACAGATGGCTACCAGACATACTGTACTACCTTGGATTTTCTATGGTCTTATTCAGACCATGTAGGAACATGGTGGATAGCTTTAAGATCCAGAACGACTGCCAATTGATGAGGCGTCTGAATCTATCACCTCTATCAGCAGGGATGCTCTCCAGGATGGTAAGTTTTATAAGAGATGGATCACAATGGTGTTTTAAAAAGAAGTGTTTGGACACACTATGTAGAAGAAACCCATGTTTAATATTGGATCTATGTTTATTTATGCGTGATCGCAGAGTTTGCACTGTACGGCCCACATATTGAAGTTTGCGATCTCTCTCTCTCTCATATATATATATATATATATATATATATATATATATATATATATATATATATATATATATATATATATATATATAGTAGGGATCTTCCCGGGGGGATGGTGTGTGTGGTCACAGTTCACATCAGGCCTTGAGTTATAAAAGGTCAACTTGGCGTTTATTAGCGGCATAAACAGACCAGTAAACGTAAATAGAGCAATACCATGCTTGAAAAACAGAACAAACAAAAAAGGTCTTGCCCGTCTGGGCACTTACTAACACAGGTCTCCTATCTGACTCTTCAGTAGGCAGTATCACAGGGTATGAATAGGCCCCAGCGGCGGCAGTATTCGTTGCTCCCAGGAGATACAGCATGCAGGCTGTTCACCCCTGGCTGAGAGCAATCCCTTTCAGACTGACCAGAGCTTTTGTCTTCTCAGGCTGATTGGGATCAGAGCTCACCTGATCCCAAAACCCACACTGGATCGAGGGGGAGGGAATGGCAGGTCCCACTACCAACCTACCCACCATTCCAGTAAATCCGGCCCGGAAAATGTAAAGAACAACTCAGCAGCATAATACTGCTGAGTAAGAGATCTTTCCCGGATTTACCACCTCACCATGTGCAGAAGCCTGGGTGAGATGTACCTCCCCTAGAACACCTTTCCTGTGACATGTCCACAATATATATATATATATATATATATATATATATATATATATATATATATATATATATATATATATATATATATGTGCCTTTGTATTATTATGGTATTAGACGCTTGATAAAGAGACCGGACTGGTCTGAAAACGTGTTGTGTCGCTGGCATAATTCTTTTTATAAATTGTATGATATTTTATATCACTATTACCCCTTGTAACCTTCGCCTGATTTACCCGTCTTGGAGTCAAGGAGGATACTGACTGTCTTTAATCCCTTTGGGGATTAGTCGGGAGTGGCTGCGGTTCATTCACATGCTATCAGTAAGAGTTGTGCCTTACACCAGCACAACCTCCTCAGGTAAGAGTTCTATGTGCTTACTTTCACCACTTCAGTCCTGTCTGAATTACGCTATGGAGCGCTGTCTTATATTTTGTTTGTGGCATCATTTTTGGGAGGCTCACCTGCTACCGAATCTACCTGGGTCACTGAGTCCTTACCACCATGCTGTGTCAGGCTAAATTTGGGGGTGGTTCATATGCTACCTTTGCTTTAATCCTTCACTGTGTGATCACTTCCACACTGTTGCCCATAATTTGGCATAATAGTGCGATTAGGCAGCCTCAAAGGCATCCATACATGCTGCCCGTGCTGTTTCCTGTCCATCTCCGTGGTGTTTCCATCATTTTCTGAAGTTGACAGGTTTTCACACAACCTTCCCTGGGCCGAGCTTGGGTCCCCTACAAAAATGCTCAAGTTTCCCATTGACTTCAATCGGGTTCGTTACTCGAAACAAGCACCTGAGTATTGGGAAATATTTGTCTCGAGTAACGAGCACCCGAGCATTTTAGTACTCGCTCATCACTATTCGGTTATTAAATATTTTTCACAATTTGTCTACTTGTCTACTTTACAAAGTAAAACAAACAAACTAAAAACTAATATCCATCCTCCAAAGGAGCTTATTGCAGGGGTCTTGATAATGTAAGTGTAATGTTCACAATAAATCCCTATTATCAGGCAGTGTGATATTTCCCAGTCATTCCTTCCTTTTCCCCAGCAGGTCAGATTTTTTGTTCATTTCAGACCTAAATAAAATGATAAAACATTTGGGGAGAAACACACATCCTAACAGTCCAGCACTGGACGCCATCACTGCAAAGACCTCCACAGCCACCATGGATTTCCCTGTGGTGCTCAGATAAGCCGGGATCATGGCGATCCAGACACTGCAGAACACCAGCATGCTGAAGGTGATGTACTTGGCCTCATTGAAAGTGTCCGGTAATGTCCTCACCATGAAAGCCAGAACAAAGCTCACTGCTGCCAGGAACCCCAGATACCCCAACATGGAGTAGAACCAGATATCAGACCCTGCATTACACTGAATAATGATCTTCCCAGGATAAGACTGAGTGTCCAGGTCCTGGAATGGTGGAGAGATAGACAACCAGATAACACAGATTACAACCTGAATGGATGAACACAACAACACTATGGTATAGGGCAGCTTCACACTCAAACATTTCCTCCAGGGGCTTCCAGGCTTGGTGGACTTAAAAGCAACACAAACCATCACAGTCTTGGCGAGAAGTGAAGAGACGGCAACTGAGAAGAAGACTCCAAAACTGGTTTCCCGTAATCTACAAGTGACATCACTGGGACGACCAAGAAACAAGAAGATGGAGAGGAAGCTGAGGATGATGGAGACCAGTAGGAGATAACTCAAGTTCCGGTTATTAGCTCTAACAATAGGAGTGTCCCGATAGGAGATAAATATTCCCAATATGGAGCCGGTCACAAGACATCCGAAGAGCGAGACACAGGAGAATACAGAAGCCATTGTGTCATTGTGGTAAGAGATGAAGTCCAGGACTTTGGGCAGACATCGGTCTCTCTTCTCATTCGGCCATTCATCACTTGGACATTTATTACAGGTGTCAGAATCTGTAGGAAGATTTCATAACATATTCATATCAAAAGCTTAGTCTATCCATCCATCCATCCATCTATCTACTGTATCTATCTATCGACTTATGATGTTCCATTACCATAACTATTAGTGAAGCCAGCTTATGTCATTGGATTATTGGTGAAGAGTTTATAAGGAAATAATTGCTGTTGGTGTCTGGATATAACAATATATTGGTAAACCGCCTAGATCAATGACCTCACCATATTCCTATCACAGTGTAAAATCATATAGAATACTATGTATTACATGTAGTTTCCTAAAGATGGAATAACATTATAATTAGAGATGAGTGAAGCATCTGAAAATTCATTTTGAGAGTGTTGCAAACTTTGGGTCAAATTTGTTAAGATTTGCAAATCTAATCTTAATGAATTTAGCTAAAACAGCCAAACTACACTAGCTACAGTACTGGAACTATGACAGAAAAACAAATTTGTTGATGTATGTTCTAGTATAAGTGGTAAAAACTGGAACATCACAATTTAAAAGGGCCTCAAGTAGTACAATAATTTCCCATGCTACTGTATTTTCCTATGCACCCCCCCCCCCCCCCCCAAAAAAAAAGGTGTGTTTAAAAAAACTTGTTAAATATGGGCCTGCATATCAATAACAGATGTTACTGTTTGGACAGAGTGCAAGACGCAACCCACGTGTGCATCTCTTGAGGTGTTTATGCTGTCTCCAGCTTAAATAAACAGGGAAGGGGCATACCTCTGATGGGGTATGGGAGTGTCCCTCCTACCCCTACTTTGACCACCATGTCCTTAACTTGCATATCTGACCGCCAGCACTGAAGTAGATGGTCGCTCTGCTGTAATTACCCTCGGTGATGAAATTATTGAGTGCGGCCTACATGACTTTAAGCAGAGGGATGACATCATTCCCGCTGTACTCGTTGCGGCTGACCAACAGAGTGGCAGTTCTGCGAGAAGGTGCCAGAATGCATGACGAGGAAGTCCGAGACCGCCAATCTCTGTTGGTAGAGGCGATCCAACATGTGTATAGACAAGTTCCACTGTGTAGGCACATCACAAAGCAGCCAATATTTTTGCAGTCCAAGATCTTGTGGAGGGCGTTCCATGTCACTTACTGGTGGCTAACGTAAATACATTTTTTTTGCCATCTGCAGCAGATCATTGAGTCCTGGGAGGGATATTTATCCAGTTGTCACGGCCGCGGCGGCGTCACGTGCTCCGGACCGCCGCCGGGACCTCTCCATGCAGCTGCCGGGGTCCATGTACAGGGACCCGGCGCTGCTTCTAGTTCGGCCCCAGGGGGCGCCTTACCTCACCCCACTCCTGTCACCCGCTGTGCCGGCCGGCGCGCGCGACCCCGCCTCCTAGGGCGCGCACGCACCGGCTGTTTCAGGTTTAAAGAGCCAGTCCGCACCTTATTGGAAGGTGCACTAATCACTTCCTATAAATTCCAGCCCTGCCCCACTACAGGGGTTGGAGGCTCTACATGCTTTCCATAGCGTTTGGCCCAGCTCCCTGTTGTTCCTGATTCCTGTCCGCTACCTGGTCCCTAGTCCTTGTTCCAGAATCCTGACGTTCCGGTGTCCCTCCTGAGATTCCTATGCAGGTGGAACGGGCTCACCTGACGCCTGATGAAATAATTCGTCGTGTGGAGCTGAATCTCTGCCTCTACTGCGGTGGTTCGGATCACTTTCGGCTGAGATTTCCCCAACGTCCTCAAGCGTCCGGGAAACGCCAGCACCTAGGTCCGGTGGGAGAGGTCTCCCTAAGTGTGAATGTCACCTCTCCAAGGTTGTCTGTGCCAGTCTCCATCCAGACACCTTCAGGACAAATTCACCAGACTACTGCCTTTCTCGATTCTGGGTCAGCAGGCAGTTTTATTGCAGCTACTTTGGTCCAAAGATGGCGGCTACCCGTGACCAAACTAGCCAGACCCCTGACTATCTCCTCGGTCACGGGCGAGATTCTTACCGACCATGTGCATTACCAGACCGCACCTCTTGTCCTCCAGGTGGGCACTTCACATCAGGAAAAGATCTCCTTCTACGTCCTGCCCCATTCTTCTTCCACCATCCTCCTGGGACTTCCTTGGCTGTGATTACATGCCCCTAAGCTGGACTGGAGAACTGGGAAGATTCTTAGTTGGGGTCAGGACTGTTCCAACCAGTGTCTGAGGTCACCTCAGCCCAAGTACTCTATGTTGTCACCCGACCCCGCCAAGCCTCTATCCGGCCTACCGGCGGAATACCAAGACTTGCCTGATGCCTTCTCTGCCACGGAGGCGGACTCCCTACCACCTCATCGGGCGTACGATTATCCCATAGACCTCCTTCCTGGGTGTACCCTCTCTCAGTGCCCGAGACTGAGGCCATGTCCTCTTACATCCGGGAGAACTTACAGAAGGGTTTCATCCGCAAATCCACATCCCCTCGCCACATAGGGATGGACTTCATCACTGATTTGCCTCCATCTGCAGGCAAGAAAGAGGGGGAGGCCAAAAGGGGGGGGGGGGGGACTGTCACGCCGCGACCGCGCCATGCAGCTGCCGGGGTCCATGTACAGGGACCCGGCGCTGCTACTAGTTCGGCCCCGGGGGGCGCCTTACCTCGCCCCGCTCCTGTCACCCACTGTGTCGGCCGGCGAGCGCGTCCCCGCGCCGGCTGTCTCAGATTTAAAGGGCCAGTCCGCCCCTTATTGGAAGGTGCACTAATCACTTCCTATAAATTCCAGCCCTGCCCCACTACAGGGGTTGGAGCCTCTACATGCTTTCCATAGCGTTTGGCCCAGCTCCCTGTTGTTCCTGATTCCTGTCCGCTACCTGGTCCCTAGTCCTTGTTCCTGATTCCTGTCCGCTACCTGGTCCCTAATCCTTGTTCCTGATTCCTGTCCGCTACCTGGTCCCTAGTCCTCGTTCCTGGTTCCTGCTCCTGTGTTCAGCCTGTCACCTGCGGTTACGCCTACAGACCTCTGCCAGCACCATCTCCTGCCTACTGCTCCTGCCACGCCTGGCCTGCCGTCACTAGCAACCAAGCCAGGCGTAGCGACCTGGGGGTCGCCTGCCGCAGCAAGTCCATCCCGCATTGCGGCAGGCTCTGGTGAAAACCAGCGGCCCCTTAGACTCCGCTCCCTGGTGAGGTTAGTGCAATCGCTAGTGACGGTCCAGTGGATCCACTACTCCAGGCGTTACACCAGTGACAGTCACAGACATATATCGCCCCTGGCCATAGCTGGAACTCCATATGTCTGTGCTAAGGTTCACCCGATGGTGATGAAATTATTGAGTGCGGCCTACATGACTTTAAGCAGAGGGATGACATCATTCCCGCTGTACTCGTTGCGGCTGACCAACAGAGTGGCAGTTCTGCGAGAAGGTGCCAGAATGCATGACGAGGAAGTCCGAGACCGCCAATCTCTGTTGGTAGAGGCGATCCAACATGTGTATAGACAAGTTCCACTGTGTAGGCACATCACAAAGCAGCCAATATTTTTGCAGTCCAAGATCTTGTGGAGGGCGTTCCATGTCACTTACTGGTGGCTAACGTAAATACATTTTTTTTGCCATCTGCAGCAGATCATTGAGTCCTGGGAGGGATATTTATCCAGTTGTCACGGCCGCGGCGGCGTCACGTGCTCCGGACCGCCGCCGGGACCTCTCCATGCAGCTGCCGGGGTCCATGTACAGGGACCCGGCGCTGCTTCTAGTTCGGCCCCAGGGGGCGCCTTACCTCACCCCACTCCTGTCACCCGCTGTGCCGGCCGGCGCGCGCGACCCCGCCTCCTAGGGCGCGCACGCACCGGCTGTTTCAGGTTTAAAGAGCCAGTCCGCACCTTATTGGAAGGTGCACTAATCACTTCCTATAAATTCCAGCCCTGCCCCACTACAGGGGTTGGAGGCTCTACATGCTTTCCATAGCGTTTGGCCCAGCTCCCTGTTGTTCCTGATTCCTGTCCGCTACCTGGTCCCTAGTCCTTGTTCCAGAATCCTGACGTTCCGGTGTCCCTCCTGAGATTCCTATGCAGGTGGAACGGGCTCACCTGACGCCTGATGAAATAATTCGTCGTGTGGAGCTGAATCTCTGCCTCTACTGCGGTGGTTCGGATCACTTTCGGCTGAGATTTCCCCAACGTCCTCAAGCGTCCGGGAAACGCCAGCACCTAGGTCCGGTGGGAGAGGTCTCCCTAAGTGTGAATGTCACCTCTCCAAGGTTGTCTGTGCCAGTCTCCATCCAGACACCTTCAGGACAAATTCACCAGACTACTGCCTTTCTCGATTCTGGGTCAGCAGGCAGTTTTATTGCAGCTACTTTGGTCCAAAGATGGCGGCTACCCGTGACCAAACTAGCCAGACCCCTGACTATCTCCTCGGTCACGGGCGAGATTCTTACCGACCATGTGCATTACCAGACCGCACCTCTAGTCCTCCAGGTGGGCACTTCACATCAGGAAAAGATCTCCTTCTACGTCCTGCCCCATTCTTCTTCCACCATCCTCCTGGGACTTCCTTGGCTGTGATTACATGCCCCTAAGCTGGACTGGAGAACTGGGAAGATTCTTAGTTGGGGTCAGGACTGTTCCAACCAGTGTCTGAGGTCACCTCAGCCCAAGTACTCTATGTTGTCACCCGACCCCGCCAAGCCTCTATCCGGCCTACCGGCGGAATACCAAGACTTGCCTGATGCCTTCTCTGCCACGGAGGCGGACTCCCTACCACCTCATCGGGCGTACGATTATCCCATAGACCTCCTTCCTGGGTGTACCCTCTCTCAGTGCCCGAGACTGAGGCCATGTCCTCTTACATCCGGGAGAACTTACAGAAGGGTTTCATCCGCAAATCCACATCCCCTCGCCACATAGGGATGGACTTCATCACTGATTTGCCTCCATCTGCAGGCAAGAAAGAGGGGGAGGCCAAAAGGGGGGGGGGGGTACTGTCACGCCGCGACCTCTCCATGCAGCTGCCGGGGTCCATGTACAGGGACCCGGCGCTGCTACTAGTTCGGCCCCGGGGGGCGCCTTACCTCGCCCCGCTCCTGTCACCCACTGTGTCGGCCGGCGAGCGCGTCCCCGCGCCGGCTGTCTCAGATTTAAAGGGCCAGTCCGCCCCTTATTGGAAGGTGCACTAATCACTTCCTATAAATTCCAGCCCTGCCCCACTACAGGGGTTGGAGCCTCTACATGCTTTCCATAGCGTTTGGCCCAGCTCCCTGTTGTTCCTGATTCCTGTCCGCTACCTGGTCCCTAGTCCTTGTTCCTGATTCCTGTCCGCTACCTGGTCCCTAATCCTTGTTCCTGATTCCTGTCCGCTACCTGGTCCCTAGTCCTCGTTCCTGGTTCCTGCTCCTGTGTTCAGCCTGTCACCTGCGGTTACGCCTACAGACCTCTGCCAGCACCATCTCCTGCCTACTGCTCCTGCCACGCCTGGCCTGCCGTCACTAGCAACCAAGCCAGGCGTAGCGACCTGGGGGTCGCCTGCCGCAGCAAGTCCATCCCGCATTGCGGCAGGCTCTGGTGAAAACCAGCGGCCCCTTAGACTCCGCTCCCTGGTGAGGTTAGTGCAATCGCTAGTGACGGTCCAGTGGATCCACTACTCCAGGCGTTACACCAGTGACAGTCACAGACATATATCGCCCCTGGCCATAGCTGGAACTCCATATGTCTGTGCTAAGGTTCACCCGATGAGAGACAGACATTCAAAAAGAGTCGCCAACCTTCTTCTGCAGGTACCTGTACATATATAGAATGGCTTTGTTGGCAAAACAATGGCGACTGGGCACTCTCCATCATGGTTTCGCTAAAGCCATCAGGTCCCTAAATGGCTTTGAGTCCACCAATTGGAACGGGAGAGACTGTAAGGCAATAAGCTTAAACATGTGGGCGTTTAATTTCTGTGCCAGTTGTAGGAGTACTGCTGCTTCCTTGTGATGGATTCAGCCAGCGACTGCTGTCTCACCGATGACAGTGTTTACTCATTGTGAGCCGCGGAGGAGGTAGAGGTAGAAGCCTGGGACCGACTGCTGGCTACACAAAAGGCAGATTCCTGTCTTGCAAGGCTGGGCTGCTCGATGGTAGCTGCAGATCTTTCTTCCTCCCAGAAGTACGTTGTTTGAGGGTCCTGGTTCTTCCAGGCAGCAGGGTGGTGTCGCTCTATATGCTGACGCATAGAAGTGGTGCCTGGGTTTAAACCCAAACCCTGACCAACTTTATGTTTGCAATTGATGCAAAGAGTTGACTTTTCCTCCCCCAACACGGAAGAACTGCCAGACTGCTGATCTCAGTAGGTGGTCCTTCAGCAGGTGTACTGTTAGCCGTGGGGGAGTGCATGGGACTTTCCGATGTGTACTCTTTGATGCTTTTGCACAACCTCTTTTTCCTCTGGAACCACGACTCATAGACGGTAGCTGTCTGGGTGGGAGAAACACAGATTCATCCTCTGAATATGACATATGTGGTTTGATGTTCCATGTAGGGTCTACCACATCATTCTCTAACTCCTGGACAAAGGCCTTCCTCCATAAGAGCTTCTGAGTAGAGTGGCTGAGACTCTTGGGGGAGTGCCAGACTCACCAGGAGCTCTCAGTCTAAATGCCGTCTCAAGCGATATTGTCCCTGAGACAGCACTGGGGAGGGACAGCAGAAATATTCTCACCTTGCCATGAAATGGTGGTGGTGTTACTTCGGGACGACCCTTCAGTTGACTGCTGCCTTTGTGATTGGCCACTGCCTGCCATTCAGCTTGAAGGATCCAGTCCACAATCCCAGCCTACCTGGTTGAAATAGGTAACTGAAACTTTCCTCCTTCCTTCCTCTGGGGGCTGCGCGCATCTCCGCTGCTCCCGAAGACTACATTCTATGGTTTGTTAGATTCTGCTAAGTCTGCCAAACCGTAGAATGAAGTCTATGGGGGCAGCCGAGATGTGCGCGGCCACAAGCTGCGTAATCCACGGCGGGTGATCCGCCCAGATTCCATAGTGTGCACATACCATAACTGTGGAGAAAACAGTCCGATACCTGAGCAGTGGGAATTATACTTTGCCCCCAGTCTGAGTTCTAATTTCCTTTGTTTTCAGGAGGAAAAAAAAAAAAACATTTCTGTAAATTATTATTAGATACAATTTTAGTTTTTGTCTTGAGGAGCATTGTATCTCTATAGAAGTGTATTGGGTTGTGATTAGGGATGAGCGGATGTACATTACTAGAGAAACACCTCCCTAGTCTGAGCGGTCGTCTTGTCAGAAGGCTGCCTTTGATCCCGATGCAGCTCCATGCCACTCCGCTCTGGGTGCTGGGAAAAGCTGGATCCAATCCAGAACTGGGAAAAGAGTCATGGAGTTTAAAGGCAGCCGACTGACAAGCCGACCGCCGAGACCGGTAAAGTGTTTCACTAATACTGTAAATCTGCTCATCCCTAGTTGTGATCTAAGAGAGAAGTCGGACGATTTATAAAAGGGCAAGGGCAGGGGGGGAATTAATTAGGAGCACAGACTTACCTCTCCCCGTGAATCGGGAATGACCGAGCTGATGGACTGGACACTCAGCCAATCAGTGACTGGGGTGGGACGCCAACTGGAACAGGCCTTTTCCCCAGAGATGTGACGGTCAAGCCGCTCACCACAGTCACAGGGAGAGGTACTGTGATCAATTTCTTCCCTGCCCCTACCGTCTTCCTTATTTTATTTTATCGGACTTCTTGACCATCATTTTATGTATCCACCCTGGTAATACTGTACTATTACACTACTATATACCTGATATATTGGATATCTCTCCCTCTGAACACAGGATGCAGCTATAGCAGCAGGTATGGATGGATTCTCCTGGCTTTTTCCGGCTTCCAGGTAGACATGGGTCTGAGCAGCGGGATACTGGAACCTGAATGAAAACACAATGAATTTTACAAAAAGACTGAATGTACGTTTCAAAGATTTTTATTGAAAGGATTTTTTTCATACAGGAAATTTTTGTACATAAACAATAAAGATATAGGAATACAAAGGTATAGGTAGGAGTGGGAACCACCATATCATAAATCGGTAAGTAAGGACCAGGGACCAGCAGAGTCCATGGGTCAACGACCCCTCCTGAAGGGGGTAGAGTATCGCCTTTGCTTGTATTCCATACAGTATTGCAGATCAGGGCGATAATGGCTTCCTTGTAGGTGGTCCCGTTAGGTTCCAACAGTAATCACATAGAAGAGGTAACTATAACTTTGTAAACAAGACGACCTGTCAACAGGTCAAACAGATCAACCAATCAAATAGAAAGGCAGGGCAGCGTCTCCAGGCAAGTAAAGGTGGGTATTGTACACAGTCAGGGGGGGGGGGGGGGTCAGGTCAAGTATCTAGTACTCCGTATATTAGTTGTGCCCATATATGAGGTAATCAACAAGGGGCGTTGGCAGAAAAGGGGGGGGGGGGGGAGGGGGGGGGGATGGAAATGTCTCTATGTGAGATCAGGGGTCAGGGGTAGTGTGGTGTTTACTGTTAGTCCACACCTCCCATTGTGCAGAGAAGGAACTAACAGTCCCTTTGCCTTGAGCTATGTACAATTCCATGGCGTATATCATTCTGGTTTCTGCTATGACCTCCCTAGCTAGGGGGGGGGACTCTAGACTTCCATTTTCTGGTGATTAATAGACGTGCTATAGTCAGGATTTTGCAAAATAGAGGTTTGTGTCGGGCCTGGATCTGGGGCAGACGTAAGGATAATAGTGCCTGATCTGGAGAGAGGGCGAGTTGTGTCTCAAACAGTGAATTCAACAAGTCTGATACTTGGCTCCAGAACAAGCGGAGAACTGGGCACTCCCATAGTACATGTATCAACGAGCCTGTTTGACCGCAGTGTCTCCAGCAAAGTGGATCCGACGATGGGTATATTAAATTGAGTCTTTGCGGTGTGTAGTACCAGCTCAGGCGGCACTTCACCACATTCTCTCTTTGTGGGATGCTTAACACAGACTTAAGGGACCAGCGGAACGCCTGTGTCCATTCCTGTGGTGAGAATGAGGACTTTAGCGCTGTTTCCCATTTGAGGATATATGGGTCCTTGCTGAAGACACTGAGGTCCCCCACGTATTCATAGAGTGGCCGTAGGCCTTTCTGTTTACGATTTAGTAATAGGGGTAAATATGGATCCCAGAGTATTTCTATCTTACCCTTAATACCCAAGAAGTGGCGTATTTGCAGATATATGTAAAAGTCGCGGACTGGCAACTGGAAATGTTCGCGTAGTGATTCGAAGTCCTTCAGGACCAATCCTTCATGCAAAAAGGCTGAGTTGGTTAGGCCTAAGACTTTCCACTTTTCCAGTGCAGAACCTGCGACAGAGTGCAGGAGAGGAGTGAAAGCTGTTATAGGAAAGTGTAGAGAGGAAGGGGTGTGAGAGGAGCCTTTATTTGTATGACAGAGCTTCCAGCACTTTAAGCTAGCTAACATGGAAGGGGGTAAATGTCTCGGGATTACAGCGGGATCTAGGATTGCTGCAAAAATGAAATCTTGTAAGCTGCCTTGTATATATGTTCTTTCTATTGTAACCCAGTTAGCAGATGAGTGATCGTTCCACCAGTGGCGGAGCTGCGAAAGAAGGGTGGCTGAGTAGTAGAAGAAGGGGTCAGGGACACCCAGACCCCCCATGTTGAGTGGTTTAACTAAGACTGAATACTTAATCCTAGGGGGGCGGTTTGCCCATATGTAGGATGAGATTACTCTACGGACAGCTTTAAAGAATTTCTGGGGAATCGTAATGGGGAGTGTTTGAAACAAGAATAAGAGTTTGGGGAGGAGGAGCATCTTGAACGCCGCCACACGGCCCATCCACGACGTCTCTGTTTTAGAAAATTGTAAGGTAAGCGACTGGAGCTCTGCCAACAAAGGCGGATAGTTTTTTTGAAAAAGTAAGGATGGGTGAGCGGTAATGTGAGTACCAAGATATTTTAGCGAATCACTTCTCCAGTCCAAGGGGAATCCGGCTTTGAGGGAATTCAGCTCAGCGGGGGGGATATGGAATGGGAGAATTTCAGATTTCGTTTCATTCAGTTTATAATAGGAGAGGGCCCCAAATTGTCGTAGCAAGTAAAGAGCGCGTCCAAGGGACACGGCAGGGTTGCTAAGTGACAGGATGACATCATCTGCGTATAATGATACGGTGTGCATATGATTTCCAATTTTAATGCCGAAGATTTGGGGGTCAGTGCGTAACAAGTGTGCCAAGGGTTCCATAGATAGTATAAAAATCAGAGGGGAAAGTGGGCAACCCTGCCGTGTTCCATTCGTGATTGCGAATGGAGGGGAGAGTATACCATTCGTGAAAATTTGAGCTGAGGGATTGCTATATAATGCAGTGATAAATTTATGAAAAGGGCCCGAGATGCCAAATTTCTGGAGGGCCGAGAAGGCGTACGGCCAGGAAATCCTATCGAACGCCTTCTCGGCGTCCAACGATACTAAGACTGCTTTAGTTTTATGTTGGGAGATATGGTGTACTATATTTATAACTCTACGGGTGTTCTCATAGGCTTGTCTTGATTGGACAAATCCAGTTTGGTCGTTTTTAATAATATGAGGAAGGAGGACTGCTAATCTAGTGGCGAGCAATTTGGCGTATATTTTTATATCTACGTTTAGCAGGGATATAGGACGGAAATTTTTAGGGTCTGTGGTTGGTTTGCCCGGTTTTGGTAGAGTAATGATAGTAGCCAATTGATTTTCAGCTGGAATTTTGCCGGATTCCCCAATGGACTGGAAGAAAGATAGAAGATGAGGGGCTAGAATAGGAAAGAAAGTTCGGAAATAGAGGTTAGTGAGGCCGTCAGGCCCGGGGGATTTAGAGGTCGGTAAGGACTTCACTATAGATTCCAGTTCAGATATCATAAAAGGAGCGTTCAGAGATAGACGCTGTTCTTCTGAAATAGAAGGAAGTTTGAGAGAGTCCAAAAAGGAATCTATAGCTGGTTGTGAGGGAGCAGGATTGTCTCTATCATCTCGTAAATTATAGAGTTTAGAGTAAAATGCTCGAAAGGATTCGGCTATATCTGACGGGGTCACCAGTTTACCCTTAGATATAGGGTCTACCAGGTATGGGATCCTAGATTTCGTGTGTTGAGCTTTGAGCCTCCTTGCGAGCACTTTACCAGCCCTATCCCCTTGCGAGTAATACACACTCTTAAGTTTACGTAGCTTATATTCATAGTCCGATAATAGGACCTCTCTCAATCTTTGTCTTAAGGACCTAAGTTCTGTAGTTATGGAAGATGATTGACAGCTCTTATGAATAGTTTCCACTTTTTTGATATCAGCCAGGAGAGAAGTGATCACTTTCTGACGGGCTTTTTTGACTTGTGAGCCTAGTTTTATGAGGGTGCCGCGTATCACTGCCTTATGGGCATTCCACAGGGTTTCTGGAGAGATCTCGGGAGAGGTGTTAGTTGTGAAGTAGTCGGCCAGACATTTTTCAACCTCTGGTCTATGTAATTTGTTCGATATGAGAGATGCATTACACCTCCACATAAAAGTTTTAGGCGAGTTGGTTTGCTCTGAAACGCATATGGAGATAGGTGCGTGGTCTGACCATGTGCGTGTCAGAATGGCTGACTCTGTGATACATAATAGGGTTGGAAGATTAGTGATAAATAAATCTATTCTGGAATAGGAATTAAATCCAGCGGAATAGAACGTATAGTCCCTTTCTGAGGCGTGGTGGGCTCTCCACACGTCATATAAGTCTTCCTTCCATAAGGTCTGATCCAAGGAAGGGTGAGGGCGAGTGGGGGCTCTTGAGACGTCCCTTTGGAGGTCAGGCGAGATGTTAAAATCTCCCCCTAGGATGAGAAGTCCTTTCTGGTGTCGTTGCACAATTCTATATACTTTCCGGAAAAAGTTAATTTGGCCTCTATTAGGGGCGTACACGTTGACCAATGTAAATTGGGCATTATTGATTGTGCAGATGAGGATCAGATATCTCCCGGCTTTATCAACTATTTGGTGGTCTATGGTGACCGCAATTGAGTTCCGAAAGGCTACAAATACACCTCTACTCTTGGCATTATAATGGGAATGTATAATAGTAGGGAAAGCAGAGTGTTTAATTCTAAAAGCATCTTGGGCTCGGATGTGAGTCTCCTGGGCGAATAGAATGTCACATCCGAGCTTAGAAATCTCCGACCATAGGAATGTTCTCCTCTTGGGAGTGTTGAGCCCATGTACATTATAAGATACAATTTTTATGACCATAACGACATTCTAGCAATATGCTAGTATTTACGTTCACCATCTGGGCATGCACTGGGGGGGGTACCCATGACTTACTTTTAGTAACCAATGACCAAGAGTGTAGGATACGGGAGGGGTACTGGAGACGCTGCCTGCAAACACAAAACAAATAGAACAAGGAAAAACACAAGAAAAGCATGAACATAAACCGGGCCATATTAGGCCCATAGGGCAGAAAAGGAAAGAACTCGGGAAAACGCATACTGTCCCGAGTAGGTGTGGGGCTCAAAGTCCGGCCTAGGCCGAAGGGGTAGAACACTGAATGGATCCATGGAGTGGCCCTTTATGATTTGCCGCCTCGACCCTTGCGGCGAGAGACGGTCTCCCATTCTGGACGGATCCTCTGTGGCTTGGGAGCTGGTTGGGAAGTCAGAGGCTCTGATACTAAATTCCATGCGTGTAGAAGCTCAAATCCATCTTCTGGAGTAAAGACAATGGAGGTCGCGCCATTCCTGGTTATGATCAGCTTATTCGGGTAACCCCATCTGTAGACAATATGCTCTGCTCTCAAAGCGGAGGTTATGGGGTTTAATGAGCGTCTCCACTGTAAGGTTGCGGCAGATAGGTCTGCAAAGACACTGATGTCCTTATATTTCTCTGGGACAGAGTCCCGCTTCCTTGTTGCCTGTAGCACAGCCTCTTTTATATGGAAAAAGTGGACTCTGACTAGCGTGTCTCTGGGGACTTCAGAGGAAAGGTGACGAGGGCGCGGTACCCTGTGTGCACGGTCGATAATACGGTCTCTGTTAGAGGAGTCGGGAAGTACGTCTTTGATAAAGCGTTGGACGTAATACAGTAGTTCGTCCGAGGGGACAGATTCAGGGATACCCCTTATTTTCAGGTTGTTACGCCTGGATCTGTCTTCCATATCAGTGATTTTATTCCTCAAAGCTTGTACTTCTTCAGCTAAGTTAGAGTGTGAATCCACCATATCGTTATGAATTGAAATCATCTCAGTCATCTTATTCTCAGTGTGGTTCACTCTGTCCTCCAGTTGATTCACACTGGCACGTATGGGGTTAACAGCAGTAGAAAAGCTTTGTTGTATAGTGTTGCACAGCATGGACAAAAGATCTATCATTGCTGCATGTGTCAGTGGCTCTGGTGAAGGTTGTATAGCTTTAAAGCAGTCAATAGGGATGAAAACCTGCTCCTCAGCAGCATGTGTGAGGAGAGGTCTTTGCTTAGCAGGGCTGGTAGGGGAGGGGGAGGGAGAGGGGGAATCTGCAGGCTCATGGCAGCCATCTCCTCCCTGTTTCTCTGCACAGTCATGGGAAGCTGAAGCTCTAGCTTCCTCAATGTCCTCTATGTCCCCCTCATTCTCCAAGCACGCTAGTGGGGTGAATCTGTTGGAGACTTGCCCCTGTCTCTTACCAGAGGCTGAAGTAGCAGGTGCCTGTGGGTCTCTCCCTGTGCTGCTGCGGGTGCCATCTTGGATAGCTGAGGAGGAGAAGAACTCCGTCATTTTGCGGGGTAGGAAGGGTCTTTTGCCTCTGCGGGCTGCTGCCATGATCCAGGAGGGATTCCGGTGTCGGATGGTACCGTTTTTGACGGTGTTCGGGTCGGCTGTCGCTGATGTGAGCTGCTATGGGCCAGGAGCTCTCCTCTCACATGTCCATCTGCTCCAGCTGCAGGCCACGCCCCCAAAAGACTGAATGTACATGTGTGATAAATGTAATAGTGGACATAGGGTGTATACTACAGGACGTGGTGTGTCCATTCATATATAGTATATCATCCTGACACCACAATGGTGGCTGTACAAGGTGTAAATCCTGATGGCTGGCTACATCTATATCATAAAAATGGAAGTCTGTCTGTCTGTCCCGTATAGACTTCCAAACACCTGAACCGTTTAACCCCAAATTTGGCACACAGATGCATTGGGTGCCCGGGAAGGTTATAGCAAAAGTCCCATCCTTGCCAGATGTACAGGATAGGAGGGGGATGCAGAAGAGCGCCCCATAGAGATGAATGGGAAAATCTCCACACTGCACACACAGGTGATATAATTAGCTGCAGCTTTGCCTAGCAGTAAATGGCAGTTGGAGCCTTAGCAACCAATAGGATTACTACTTTCATTTTCACAGGGAGCTATGGTTGCTAGGGTAGCTGCCTCACATCCACAGTAATAACTGGTAGACCCCCTACTCCATCTATACAGTACATGTATATAGGGCACTACAGGTATACAGGACCCCCTACTCCATCTATACAGTACATGTATATAAAGGGCACTACAGGTATACAGGACCCCCTACTCCATCTATACAGTACTTGTATACAGGGCAGTATTACCAGCTGCTGCTGCCCTAAGCCCTAAACCTAAGGACGCCCCATCCTCACTCACCAATTAGCATCATGAGAGATTGGTATATAATAGCTATGTCAGACCTGACCAATACCGCCATAACAGACCTGACCAACACCGCCACACTGTGACTGGATAACACTACCATCTAAGACCTGACCAATACTACCACACTGTGACTGGACAACACCGCAATACAAGACCTGACCAATACCGCCACACTGACTGGATAACACCGCCATACAAGACCTGACCAATACCACCACACTGTGACTGGATAACACTGCTATACCAGACCTGACCAATATCGCCATACTGTGACTGGATAACACCGCCATACGAGACGTGACCAATACCGCCATACTGTGACTGGATAACACTGCCATACCAGATCTGACCAATACCACCATACTGTGACTGGATAACACTGCCATACCAGACCTGACCAATACCACCATATCGTGACTGGATAACACTGCCACACCAGACCTGACCAATACTAC
Source organism: Dendropsophus ebraccatus (assembly GCF_027789765.1). Classification (NCBI taxonomy): domain Eukaryota; kingdom Metazoa; phylum Chordata; class Amphibia; order Anura; family Hylidae; genus Dendropsophus; species Dendropsophus ebraccatus. The sequence continues at coordinate 8,455,432 of NC_091460.1, read as the reverse complement.
CATACTGTGACTGGATAACACTGCCATACCAGACCTGACCAATACTATCATACCCCCTTCGAAAAGACTAGATTTTATGGCAAGTCTGAACAGGAGGTGGAAAACTAGAAAAATAAAAAAAAATGTAAAAGTTGTTTCCTTCCCCCTGCTCCCTGGTGCTGCGCCCATGCAAGGTGCTGCCCTAGGCAGACCACTAGTGCCTAATGGTAAATACGACCCTGCAGGTATACAGGACACTACAGGTATACAGGACCCCAAATCTATACACTACAGGTGCACGGGACCACCACCAACTATACACTACAGGTATACAGGACCTCCACCAACTATATACTACAGGTATACAGCACCCACACCAACTCTACACTGCAGGTATACAGGACCCAAAACTGTACACTACAGATATACAGGAACTTCACCAACTATATACGACAGGTATAAAGGACCCCAAACTATACACTACAGTTATACAGCACCTCCACCTACTCTATACTACAGGAATACAGGACCCTCAAACTATACAGTACAGGTATACAGGACCCCCAAACTATATACTACAGAACACTACAGGTATACAGGACTCCAAAACTATACACTACAGGTACACAGGACCTCCACCGACTATACACTACAGGTATACAGGACCTCCAAACTATACACTACAGGTATAAAGGACCTCCACCAACTATACACTACAGGTATACAGGACCCCAAAACTATACACTACAGGTATACAGGACCTCCATCAACTATATACTACAGGTATACAGGACCCCAAACTATACACTACAGGTATACAGGAACCCAAAACTATACACTACAGGTATACAGCACCCTCAACAACTCTATACTACAGGTATACAGGACCCCAAACTATACACTACAGGTATACAGGACCCCAAACTAAACACAACAGGGATACAGGAACTCCACCAACTATATACTACAGGTATACAGGACCCTCAAACTATACACAAAAGGTATACAGGACCCCCGAACTATATACTTCAGGTATATAAGATTTCCACCAACTCTAGACTACAGGTATACAGCACCTCCACCAACTCTATACTACAAGTATACAGGACCCCCACCAACTCTATACTACAGGTTTAAAGGATCCCAAATTATACACTACAGGTATACAGGACCTCCATCAACTATATACTACAGTTATACAGGACCCCAAAACTATACACTACAGGTATACAGGACCCCCAAACTTTACACTACGGGTATACAAGACCTCTATCAACCATAAACTACAGGTACACAGGACCCCCAAAATATACACTACAGGTATACAGGACCCCCGTACTATATACTACAGGTATACAAGACCTCGACCAACTATACACTACAGGTATCCAGGACCCTCAAACTATAAACTACAGGTATAGAAGACCTCCACCAACTATACATTACAGGTATACAGCACCTTCACCAACTATATATTACAGGTACACAGGACCCCCAAACTATACACTACAGGTATACAGGACCCCCAACTATTCAGAACAGGTATACAGGACCTCTACCAGCTATACACTGCAGGCATACAGTACTTCCCAAACTATACAGTACAGGTACACAGCCCCCCCCCCCCATTATACACTACTTGTAAACAGGACCTCCCTCAACTATACACTACAGATATACAACTCCCCCCCAATTACACACTACAGGTATACAGGACCCCCTCAACTTTACGCTACAGATATACAGCCCCCCCCTAACTATACACTACAGGTATACAGGATGGATGTTTGAAGTTTCAGACAGGGAAGTTCCAGACAGGGAGGGTGGAGAAGAGAGGAGGCCTGCATGCTGTGGCTCAGCATCACTTCTGTGGCACTTCAGCTTTCAGGGGAAAATATTAGTTTATAACTTTACAAAAGACCATTAGCAAAATCAAAGACATCACTTGTTTTTCCTATCCTGTTCCTATCACCTGCCATCTGCCTGTGTCTGCAACTCTTCACCTAGTACAGACCTGATAAATTCCCTTTAGACTGTTTTCTCTCTACAAAAAATACCTGAGAATATGGCTTCTTTTTTACATCAGTGGTCAGTGGTGTAGCTACCATGGAGGCAGACCACGCAACTGCTATGGTGCAAAGAGTGGTCTGCCTTCATGGCTACAACAGCAAACCCCTTTCTCCCAGCAGCAGCTCATACCATTACCCACAGTGCTCTCTGATTGTTTTATATTGTTCTTTTCTTTCATGAATGCAAAATTAAAAGACTGTATAAATAATCTTTATTGAAAATTTCCATGCAATTTTCCTACCACATATACAGACTGTAGGTAGGAAGTAGAGATAAGCGAATCTACAGTAAGGAGGAAGCGAAGTGCCCAGTCCCTATCTGTATTCCACTCATCAGGCTGCGGCGCTTTGATGTACGATCCCCCCCCCCCGCGACGCTCGTTTCCAGGTGCTGGGAAAAAGATTGATCCCGTCCTGGGAAACTGGGAGAAGATTCCTAGAATGGGATCCATCTTTTTCCAGCACCTGGAAAGGAGCGGGGCGGGGCGGATCGTACATCAAAGCGCCGCAGCCTGATGAGCGGAATACAGATTGGGACAAAGCGCTTTGCTTCGTCCTAACTTTAGGTTTGCTCATCCCTTATAGGAAGGAAAACAAAGAAAGAACAGTTTTCAGGGGAACATTACTTTGGCTGCGTACAAGAGAAGAAAGAAAGCAAAACCCACAGCAAACTGCAGTAGTAGAGAAAGTAAGTAAAATTTTTACATACATTTCGTATTGTTTTTGTTTTTCAACAAAAATACGTAGTAATAATAATAATAATAATAATAATAATAATAATAATAATAATAGTAAACTCTTTAAAATCTTTACTTTTTTTTAAATATCAAAAATTATGATCTGACCTTACCAATTTATCTTTACAGATTATATTTTAGCTTTGATGAGATTAGCTGAGATTAAAAGGGAGACTCTGCCTAGTCTCCCTGGGAAAGAGCTCTTATACCAGACTTGCCATGGAAAAGGGTGGCGCTGTTTCTAAAGAAAAAGCAGATCGCAATAATCTCATCCACAACCCTGAACATCCAGGCTATGTTCACACTACGTATATGTCCGGCCGCATATTTTCGCGGCCGGACATATACGTGTTAAACGTATATGTCGGCGAAGTTACGCCCATAGTCTACTTACGCTTCCTGAGCGCCGTACGTAGCGATCTGACAGCGGTCTTTTACTTGGAATTCTTCGGCTAGCCCCGGACACCCCACAGAACCTTTTGGATCGGCAAAGAAAAGTGCAAAAATGAAGAAATCACCACTCCGTACGGGACCGCATGTTACGCTATGGACGTAAGTTACGGTATTTTTGTCCTCAAACAATTGTCTGGTTCATTTTCACTGTGCCGCGTACGATCCTGGCGTAAGTTCTTACGTAGTGTGAACTGTGCGGCCGTAGACCGTATACTTTCCATTGTACGCAAACTACGAAAATCTCCGGCCGCTTATTCACGGAACGCGCTACAGCCGGAAACTTACGTAGTGTGAACATAGCCCCCAATTACACAGGAAAGTGATAGCTTAAAATTGGTTCCTTGTAGGTTTCTCAACAGTTGATTTTTACTTTTTACTTTTTTTACTTTTCGCGAGTGCTTAACGTTACACAGCACTGACTGCCGGGCTCTGAGCCAGGGAAACCATGTGACCAGTTTATTGGCTATTGTCACGGCCGCGGCGGCTTCCCGCGTTCCGGGTCGCCGCCGCGACCGCCTCCTGTCCCATGCAGCCGTCGGGATCCTTGTGTAGGGACCCGGCGCTGCTGCTAGTTCGGCCCCTGGGGCGCCTGACCTCTCCTCCATTCCTGTCTCGGTCTGTGCCGGCCGGCGCGCGCGTCCCCGCCTCCTAGGGCGCGCGCGCGCCAACTGTCTCAGATTTAAAGGGCCAGTCCGCCCTTAATTGGTTAGTTGCACCAATCACTCCCCTATAAATCCCAGCATGCCCTGTCCCTTGTGTTGGAGCCTCTACATGCTTCCCATAGCGTTTGGCCCAGCTCCCTGTTGTTCCTGATTCCTATCCGCTACCTGGTCCCTAGTCCCTGTTCCTGATTCCTATCCGCTACCTGGCCCCTAGTCCCTGTTCCTGATTCCTATCCGCTACCTGGTCCCTAGTCCTTGTTCCTGGTTCCTGTTCCCCTGTTTCACCATTGCTCCTGTGTTCAGCCTGTCACCTGCGGTTACGCCTACAGACCTCTGCCAGCACCATCTCCTGCCTACTGCTCCTGCCACGCCTCGCCTGCCGTCACTAGCAACCAAGCCAGTGGTAGCGACCTTGGGGTCGCCTGCCGCAGCAAGTCCATCCCGCCTTGCGGCGGGCTCTGGTGAAAACCAGCGGCCCCTTAGACTCCGCTCCCTGGTGAGGTTAGTGCCATCGCTGGTGACGGTCCAGTGGATCCACTACTCCAGGCATTACAGTAGGCTCCAACCATGGATCCCGGCGAGGTCCCTGATCTCTGTGACGTCGCCAGAGTGGTCGCTCAACAGGCTCAACAGATCCAGCAACAGTCGCAGCAAATCCAGCAATTGACTGCCGCCCTACAGCAGCATACTACAGCCCAGCGCCTATCACCACCTGCAGCTACCTCGAGACTTCTACTGGCTCTCCCAAGCAAATACTCTGGTGACTCCAAGTTGTGCAGAGGATTCCTGACCCAATGCACTATGTATATCGAACTTCTAAGCAATCAGTTTCCCACTGAGCGCTCTAAAGTGGCTTTCATCATTAGCCTATTAGAGGGTAGAGGTCTGGCCTGGGCCACGCCGCTGTGGGACCGAGATGACCCTGCTGCTGCCAATCTCCGAACCTTCCTATTCGAGTTTCGCTCCGTCTTTGAGGAACCTGCCCGTGCTTCTTCAGCTGAAACTGCTCTCCTCAACCTCTCTCAAGGGAGCTCCTCTGTTGGCGATTACGCCATCCAGTTCCGTACCCTGGCGGCTGAATTGGACTGGAATGAAGCCGCTCTAATAGCCACCTTCAAGAAGGGCCTGTCTAGTCGGGTGAGAGACGTGCTTTCCGCCCGAGACCTACCCACCTCCCTGAACGAACTCATCCTACTGGCCACCAGAGTTGATACTCGTTTTTCGGAGAGGGAGGAGGAGGTTCGGCATGAACATCCACTAGGCTTACCCCGTCGCCATCACCAGCTGGCGCCGGTTTTCCAGAATCCTGACTTTCCGGTGCCCCAGCCCTCGCCTGAGATTCCCATGCAGGTGGAACGGGCTCACCTGACGCCTGATGAAAGAATTCGTCGTCTGGAGCTGAATCTCTGCCTCTACTGCGGTGGTTCGGATCACTTTCGTCTGAGATGTCCCCTACGTCCCCAAACGTCCGGGAAATGCTCGCACCTAGGTCCGGTGGGACAGGTGTCCCTAGGTGCGAATGCCACCTTTCCAAGTTTGTCTATGCCGGTTTCCATCCAGACACCCTCAGGACAAAATCACCAGACTACTGCCTTTCTCGATTCTGAGTCAGCAGGCAGTTTTATTGCGGCAACCTTGGTCCAAAGATGGCGGCTACCCGTGATCCAACTAGCCAGGCCCTTGACTATCTCCTCGGTCACGGGTGAGATTCTTACCGACCAGATATATTTCCAGACCGCACCTCTAGTCCTCCAGGTGGGTCCTTTACATCAGGAAAAGATATCCTTCTACGTCCTGCCCCATTCATCCCCCGCCATCCTCCTGGGACTCCCTTGGCTGCAATTACATGCTCCTAAGCTGGACTGGAGAACCGGGGAGATTATCAGTTGGGGTCAGGACTGTTCCAACCAGTGTCTCAAGTCACCTCAGACCAAGTACTCGGTGTCGTCACCTGACCCCGCCAAGCCTCTATCCGGCCTACCGGCAGAAGACCAAGACTTGGCGGATGCCTTCTCTGCCGAGAAGGATCTCATCCACAAACCCACATCCCCTCGCCACAGTATACCTCCTGATCGCCTATTACCAGTCGTCACCTCTACTCTTCAGAGAATACCCCCCGGAAAGACCCATGTTCACCCTGCGCTTCGAAGAGGGATTTTGAAGTGGGGACATTCCTCATTGGAGGCCGGGCACCCTGGAGTCCGAAAGACCGGGCAACGGATCTCTCGCCACTACTGGTGGCCCAGTTTGTTCCAAGATGTCAAAGACTTTGTGGCTTCCTGTGCCATTTGCAGGCAAGAAAGAGGGGGAGGCCAAAGGGGGGGGGGGGGGTACTGTCACGGCCGCGACCGCCTCCTGTCCCATGCAGCCACCGGGATCCTTGTGTAGGGACCCGGCGCTGCTGCTAGTTCGGCCCCTGGGGCGCCTCACCTCTCCTCCGTTCCTGTCTCGGTCAGTGCCGGCCGGCGCGCGCGTCCCCGCCTCCTAGGGCGCGCACGCGCCGGCTGTCTCAGATTTAAAGGGCCAGTCCGCCCTTAATTGGTTAGTTGCACCAATCACTCCCCTATAAATCCCAGCATGCCCTGTCCCTTGTGTTGGAGCCTCTACATGCTTCCCATAGCGTTTGGCCCAGCTCCCTGTTGTTCCTGATTCCTATCCGCTACCTGGTCCCTAGTCCCTGTTCCTGATTCCTATCCGCTACCTGGTCCCTAGTCCCTGATTCCTATACGTTACCTGGTCCCTAGTCCTTGTTCCTGGTTCCTGTTCCCTTGTTTCACCATTGCTCCTGTGTTCAGCCTGTCACCTGCGGTTACGCCTACAGACCTCTGCCAGCACCATCTCCTGCCTACTGCTCCTGCCACGCCTCGCCTGCCGTCACTAGCAACTAAGCCAGGGGTAGCGACCTGGGGGTCGCCTGCTGCAGCAAGTCCATCCCGCCTTGCGGCGGGCTCTGGTGAAAACCAGCGGCCCCTTAGACTCCGCTCCCTGGTGAGGTTAGTGCCATCGCTGGTGACGGTCCAGTGGATCCACTACTCCAGGCGTTACAGCTATTTGCATTATGTACAATGCAAAATCTCAGAATCTCTTTAAATGATATAGAAGTAAAAGCATTCCAAAATTATCATCACATAAAATAACACAACAGATGTGAAATATTAGGCCATGTCCTTAAATTGTACCTGTCATTTTAAAAAACTTTTGACCTGTCAAAGAGACAGTTGAAAAGTTTTGATCAGTCCAGAACTGATTGTTTACACCTGTACCGATCGGGAGAATGAGCAGGGAGAGGACCGTGCTGTGCCCTATCCTCTCCCCGCTCTGTGTAAGGAAAAAAGAGTTTGGCTCCATTATAAGCCTGACTCTTTTTTTCTTACACAGAGCGGGGAGAGGACACGCTGCAGCACACTCCTCTCTCTGTTCCTTTTTCCGATTGGTAAGGGTCTGAAAACTCAAACCCGGACTGATTGAACTTTTGACCTGTCTCTATAATGTCTCTGCGACCTGTCAAAAGTTTTTTTTAAAACAACAGTGACAATTTAATGAGTTTAGGTGATAAAATGTATAATGTAACACATCTAACCTCCCCTGTATGTTTCCAGGTTATAGACTGGTGATTCATGTAAAGCTTCTGACCACTGACATCCCAGGGGGTATAATTTCCTATTTCCACCTTTCGTACGTCCATATGTGGGGTCTTATTTATAAATACCCAGTTTATTATCTTATATGGATGTGCAGCTTCTCCTTGGTCATTGAAGTAATATGAAGATGCCATTGGATCCAGTGGAGACTTCATCCTCTGTAGGTAGCGCTGTAACCTCCGGGTATATTGTAGAAGTCCAGGGATAGAATTTTCTTGATATTTGTCTTTTATATATAAGAACATTTCATGTAGAGACTTTCCCAGGATTTCTACTGCGTGATACACTCTCGGAGAGACTCCGGAGGAAAGGTAACTCCTCAGACTTGGCTTAGTGTGAAAAAAAGTCAGATTATTCCCGTCATCTGTTGAATTGTAGAAAATAAAGGAATCTGTACCTCCATTTCCTGTTATGAAATCAATTTCTATCCATATCCCCTCAACATTCAATATATTGGGGAATTTCCTGTAATTTTTCATGAAATTTTCCTCTCCTGGAAACTGTTGTGATGAAAAGTCCACGGCTAGACTCCCATTCATTCCTGGATATTGCATTTCTGATACAAGGTAACTGAGAGCCCAAGATGGTGGAAGGATGAGAGTTTTGCTTAGAAATATAGCTTTATAATTAAGTAATAAATCAACTATATGATCTGTGTAGGTGCCGCATATTATAATGACACTGACTTGTGGACTCTGTAACATCTGTGAAATCCGCTCATTATCCTCCTTCTTATTCTCCTCTGTAAGTTTTATAATGTAAGCGGCACAGATCCCGTCCTCTCTCATGTACTTTGTCAGTATCTGCAGCTCATTCTCTCCGGCATCATTATCCGATACTAAAATCCCAACCCAGGTCCAGCCAAAGTGCTTCACCAGTTTGGTTATTACCATATTGTGGACGTGGTGACTCTGGACGGTGCGGAAAACATGCGGATAGAGGCGTCTATCAGATAGTGAGTGGTCGGTGGCTCCATAGCTGATCTACAAAATGCAGAAGGAAATGTTATGGGTGCACATAAGTGCTGTCATAGTGACTGTCTGCTCCAAATTACAAGATATAAAGTTTATAGTGCGCATTAAGAATTAAACACCCTGACACACTGATGGCTAAGGTGGATCTACTTTATTCAAAGATGGCAGCCTGTTTATATAACCTGGGGTAGGGCTGGGCGGTATACCGTAAAAATACCGATACTGTCACTGGCGTCAGTTAACCGACCTCAACTTTGCCAGGACGGTATCTGCGGTATTTTCACTATCTCCCCGTCTGAGCCCTGAGCTGCACAGGTTGGAGGATGTCTTATATGTTCTGTGGGTGCAGGGAAGCACAGGCAGCACATAGGAGACTGGCACTGTGTGTCTAAGTGCCCCTGCCGCCCCCTAACCCCCGGCGTTTCAGCCCATCCCACCCGCCCAGCACAGCGCTCCCGCCCATCTCAGCCACTTCCATCAATCCCTCACCTGCCCGTCTCAGTGGCACTGCATGGTACAGCATAGCGGGTCAGAGCGGCCCAGCGTCACTCGCCCATCTCAGCCAGTTCCAGCGGCTCCCCACCTGCCTGTCTCAGCGGCTCCCCACCTGCCCGTCTCAGCGGCCCCCCACCTGCCCGTCTCAGCGGCACGGCATGGTACAGCATAGCGGGTCAAAGCGGCCCAGCGTCACTCGCCCATCTCAGCCAGTTCCAGCGGCCCCCAACCTGCCCGTCTCAGCGGCCCCCCACCTGCCCGTCTCAGCGGCCCCCAACCTGCCCATCTCAGCGGCCCCCACCTGCCCGTCTCAGCGGCTCCCCACCTGCCCGTCTCAGCGGCTCCCCACCTGCCCGTCTCAGCGGCTCCCCACCTGCCCGTCTCAGCGGCTCCCCACCTGCCCGTCTCAGCGACCCCCCACCTGCCCGTCTCAGTGGCACAGATTTATAGGGGACATGTAAGTAGCTCAGCAGGGATGCCAATTGGCTGCTCCTGAAAAATTTTCACTCCTGGCCCAGATGTGACATGCAGTTACTATATGTGTAACAAAACTACAACGCCCAGCATGCTCTGACAGAAGCTTTAGATAAAATTATAGTTATCAGAAAGAAAAGATATAAATATGATAGATAGATGAGATAGATGAGAGAGATGATAGATATCTTCACAGTGTGTCAGCACAGTGCCATCTACAGCCCCCCTATAATGTGCCACTCATAGTGTCCCCATAACAGTGCCTTTGTACTGTCACCTATATATAATATACCCATCATATGTATTGTGTGTCCCTGTACTGTCACCTGTATATACTATATACCCATCATATATACTCTGGGTCCCTATAGTACATAGCTATATACCTGTATATACACGTCCTGTAGTGTGTACATAGCTGTATACCTGTATACACACGTCCCGTAGTGTGTACATAGCTGTATACCTGTATATATACACGTCCTGTAGTGTGTAGATAGCTGTATGCTGTATACCTGTATATACATATCCTGTGGTGTGTACATAGCTGTATACCTGTATATTGTGGGAGATTAGCTCTGTAGAGCCAGGCAGACAGCAGGATTGGCAGTCAGAGACAGGGACACAAACTTGTATAAAACAGAGATTCTCCTGTTTGTTTATTGAAACCAAAAGAAATTCAGCCCTTACATACAGGCACAAAGTAACATAAATCCTGCTCGTCTGAGCTCTAACACAGCAAATCCTAACTATACAGGTGACCGGCTACCAGTCACCCAACATAAAACAACAACAGTTGGTACAATACCAGTGTGGCTCAAAGTCCCAGCAGAAGCTGTAGCAGCCCTGACCCTCTCCACAGCCAGGAGAGACCTCCATGTACAGGAGAGACCTCCATGCACAGGAGAGACCTCCATGCACAGGAGAGACCTCCATGCACAGGAGAGACATCCACAGCCAGGAGAGACCTCCATGCACAGGAGAGACATCCACAGCCAGGAGAGACCTCCATGCACAGGAGAGACCTCCACAGCCAGGAGAGACCTCCATGCACAGCCACAGCTCTATACACTCTGTGCATCCTCTTATGAGACCTGTGATCAGTGGCCTCCAGCACCTGGGCTGACTTGGCCAGATAGAAAAACCTGGACTGGCCAGAAAGGGAATGACAGGCCCTTTTTCAGCAACTAAAAACAGTCCCATAGCAAGTAGTTTGCTATGGGTTTTAACTTTCCTGGATTCCTCCATATCTCACCCAGCTTTCCCTGGATGAGGTATGGACTTTCTGGAACCTAGTGTTCACATATGACAGGTACCTCGGGGAGATATAGCTATTCCCAACCACAATCCCTGTCACTGTCTCACAATATACATATCCTGTGGTGTGTAGATAGCTGTATGCTGTATACCTGTATATACACGTCCTGTAAGAGTGTACATAGCTGTATGCTGTATACCTGTATATACATATCCTGTGGTGTGTAGATAGCTGTATGCTATATACCTGTATATACACGTCCTGTAGTGTGTACATAGCTGTATACCTGTATACACACGTCCTGTAGTGTGTACATAGCTGTATACCTGTATATATACACGTCCTGTAGTGTGTACATAGCTGTATACCTGTATATACATATCCTGTGGTGTGTAGATAGCTGTATGCTGTATACCTGTATATACACGTCCTGTAGAGTGTACATAGCTGTATAACTGTATATACACGTCCTGTAGAGTGTAGATAGCTGTATACCTGTATTTATACATGTCCTGCAGTGTGTACATAGCTGTATACCTGTATATACATGTCCTGTAGAGTGTAGATAGCTTTATACCTGTATATATACGTCCTGTAGTGAGTACATAGCTTGGGTTGCTGCTCATTGAGTTACTGTACTTTTTTTTAACTTTATTGAAACAAAATATCCCCGATTTGGCACGGTCAAGTAGGTGTGGCTTGCAAAAAGGGATGTGGCTTACAAAAGAGACGTGTCATAGTTATCGTCCAATTATCGTTTCTGCAGCTACATATGCGATAAACCGCGATATTGATTTAGGCCAATATCGCCCAGCCCTACCCTGGGGTGTGTTCTTCTACTAAGGCTCGTGTCAGTACTTTATTGGTTGAGGTACAGAAGCAGTTAGTTAGGTAGCACTAGTGTTACTTACGTAAGCTTTAAGGAATGTAACATCTCTACTTGTTTAGAAGGTCAGCGCCATATTGTAATAGCTTCATTAAATATACAGAATATCACATCCTTAACAGCCCCCCCCCCCCCCCCCCCCCCCCCCCTTTGATGCCATTATCAAAAGCAGATGACCTTCATTGCTAGGTCAAAAGGCTAACAATCTTTTTCACTGTATGTTTGTTCTGAGGTCTTCACGACTTTGGAGACAACCCATCTCAAGCAGATAGGCTACTTCTTAAGGGGCTTATACAAAGGAAAGTCATAAGTCCAGTTCTAGTCTATTCCTGTCTAAAATGAAATGTGTGGGAGTGGCTTTGCTTCTTAATTGTTCTTTGGCTTTAGGCTTTTGAATTTTTTTTTCTTCTTAATCATCGGACTAATACCACCACATACGGACTAATACCACCGCATACTGACTAATACCACCACATATTGACTAATATCACCACATACTAACTAATGTTGCCACTGCTACTGAATAAAATCTACTTTAAAAAGATGAATATCCCCTTATACAGTCAAAATATAGAGGTAGACCCAGCTCCACACTGGTTCTGGACACCATATACATTACAGTGCAGTTACATGAGACGTCTTCTCTGATCAGAGTTCTTCCCTTTTCATTTTCTTCTCTATCTGCTCTGGGCCATTAGATATTCTCCGAGCAATGAATCCACAGAATCTGCCAGACAAACATATTAGGCTCCACACTCTGGCACCATCCTCATCTCTCTACACACTGCACATCTGTATTGGCCCCTTTTACACCCTCGTTTAGTGGGTAAGCTGACTCTATGTGGCCCCCTCTATGTAGCCTTCTTATAGATGGTTCCCCCTCTGTGTATTTCCTAAAGTATATGTCACCCTCTATGTAGCAATCTTATAGGTGGCCCCTTGTTCGGTCTTCTATATAGATGGCTCCATGTACATCTACTTGAGAGCCCCCCCTCTGTGTAGTCCCCCTATAGTAGATGACATCCTCTGTGCATCCCCTATAGTATATGGCCCTCCTCTCTGTAGCCCCTCCTTATAGATGGCCCCTCTGTGTAGTCCCCTATAGTAGATTCCCCCCTCTATGCATGCCCTATTATTTTACGTCCCCCCTGTAGTCCCCGTTATAGATGCCCCCCATGTTGCCCCCCTTATAGATGGCTCCCCCTGTGTTGTCCCCCTTATAGATGGCAACCTATGTTGTTCCCCTTATAGATGGCCCCCCTGTGTTGTCCCCCTTATAGATGGCCACCTATGTTGTCCCCTTATAGATGACCCCCATCTTGTCCCCTTATATATGCCCCCGCTTTAGAAGGCCCCCCCTATGTTGTTGCCCTTATAGATGGCTCCCCCTGTGTTGCCCTCCTTATAGATTGTCCCCCTGTGTTGTCCCTCTTATAGAAGCTCCCCCGTGTTGTCCCCCTTATAGATGCCCCCCATGTTGTCCCCTTATAGATGTCTCCCTATGTTGCCCCCATTATAGATGGCCCCCATATGTTGTCCCCTTATAGATGTCCTTCTCTCTCCCTATGTTGTCCCTTTATAGATGGCCCCCTCTTTTCCCCTTATATTGTCCCCTTATAGATGTCTTCCTCCCACCTATGTTTTCCCCTTATAGGCCCCCTCGCCACCTATGTTGTCCCCTTATAGGCCCTCTCCCCCTATATTGTCACCTTATATATGGCCCCCTCTGCCCCTATGTTGTCCCCTTATAGGTCCCCCTCCCCCTATGTTATCCCCCTCTCTCCTTATGTTGTCCGCTTATAGGCCCCCTTTTCCCCTATGTTGTCCCCTTGTAGGCCCCCTCTCCCCCTATGTTGCCCCCCCTTATAGATGGCCCCCTCTCCCCCTATGTTGTCGCCCCTTTTATAGATGGCCCCCTCTCCCCTCTGTGAAAAGCAGATTTAAAAAAAAAACACAACTCACCTAATAACCCGCTCCCCTGTTGAGCCTCTCTCCTCCTGCAGGCTCCATCAGAGAGCTCCCTGTGCACCGGCGCTGGGACTTCCAGCACAGGGAGCACCTCTAACGTGCGCTCCCTGTACCGAAAGTCACGGCCACAGGAACACAGGGGGTTCTCTGATGCACACGCTGCCAGGGATAGGACGGGACACCCCATGCAGCCGCGCATCATCCGGGGGCCAGTACGAGCTGGCCGATCCCGTCTTTCTCCTGGTCCAGGTACTCCTTTTCCCTACAGTAGGGGAAAGGAATTGCTGGGTCTGGAGGAGTATGTGACCGGCCCCCGGAGGCCACCAGCCTTTCTGCCATTTGCCAGAGGTACTCTCTGGCCAGTCCGGACCTATTCACAACAGTACAGCAAGTGATTGTAGTTCAATGTTTTCAAATATAAAATAATGCACTTGTGAAGGAGAAAGTTAGTTGGGCAGAATAGATGGACTAGGTGGTCTTTTTCTGCCAACAATCTTCTATGTTTATATCTAATAAAAGAAAAATAATATGTAAATGTGTTGTCAGGGCTGGGATAAACTTACAACAGAGGAACGTGAGCTTACCCCAACCTCTGTCCCTGTCAATTGCCCCCGCCCCCCCCCACACACACACACACTAGACCGTTGGGTTACAACCATGAAGACTGCGTATACACTGACTAGTGTGCAGGGGATAGGAGACAGGAGACACAGACAAACACAGAAGAATTGTCAAACAGGCCGAGTTAAAACCAGGAAAGAGCGTCAGGACAAAATCAGAAAGGTCAAAAACAAGCCGAAGTCAAAACCAACCGGTAGCAAGGTACAAAGGGGTCAGGCAAGAGAAGGTCAGAACACAGAGCAAGGAGGGGCGGAGCGAGCCAGCTATGTGAGAGGACGTGCCTGGTGTGAGCTCCGTCCATGCAGCTGTAACCTGGCCTAATTATTAGGGTCCCGATTGCTGAACCCCAACTGCAACACATGGGGAAGAGTACTGGGAGACGCCTGCACACCCCGAAAACACCTGTGCCCCGACAGAGCCACCTACAAACTCTTGACCGCTTCTTTCCGCCCAGCGTGTCAGACGGCCGTGGATCCCGAAGCAGCCGCCGCACCCCGGGCAATACAGACACCTCTGACCTGCTCCGTTCTGCCAGTCAGCCTCCCGTGTCCTCACCGGGCGGCTGTGCGGCGCGAGAAACGTCCCTGCCCGCCGCTGCTACAGAGCTGAGGACCCGCTCGGAACACAGAGCAGGAAGACGGGCGCCATCTTGGACACGTGGGTGCCCTGCTCCCTCACCGCGGAGTGCAGCGGGAGATCCCCGACACCCTGCAGAGACCTCCTTCGCGCCAGTAAGTGTGACCCGGAGTCCCCGGGAGCCCCCCACTGACCTGGCACCTGGTGAACAGGCCTATACCCAGCTTCCATATTGCCTGTCCCCTGACCCGGCGCCATCTTGGCCTCAGGAGGCACTCACTGATAGCGCCCCAGAGCTGGACATAACCTCTGCCCAACTGTGCTGCCCCACAGCAGAGGGCCTCCCGTTTGCCTCTTCTACCCCTTCCCCCCCCACATCTGCCCTCTTGCACCCTACCTTATCCGCTCTGTCTCTGCCTGTGTCAGCGGTGCAACACAGTGCTGACATGGCTGCAGCTCCTCTGCCACAGAGGGGAGATAAGCTCCGCACCAAAACCTCGCAGCAGCAATTAGTGCGGCAAAAATCTGCAAAGTCTACTGATGGGGGATCTTCTCAGACTGGGACACCTCCTCATGCGGCCTCCTGGCACCCTGGAGCTGATTCCGACTCTGACTCGTCTATTTTTGGGGCGCAGTCCCAAGGGAATGTCAGGCAGCTTCTTTCCCAACTCCCCACACGAAATGATTTCAAAACCCTCCTGTCAGAAATGAAAGCATGCAGGGCTGAAATATCAGAAATTCGCAAGAATATCCAGCATGTTTCCGACCGGGTGGAAAATCTTGAGGAGGAGCATGATGCTACCCGCTCCTATATTACCCAATTACATGACACGGTGGCAGTGCAATCCTCTGCTCTTAACGACATGCAGCGTCACGTAGAGGACTTGGACAATAGGGGACGGCGCAATAATATCAGGGTCCTAGGGCTCCCGGAGGCCACGCAGGATGAAGACCTGTCAGACACTCTTGAAGCTATCTTCAATATTGTCCTGGGAGAGCCCTCTTCACACAAGATTAAGTTGGACCGAGCCCACAGGGCCCTCAAGCCTAAATCAAACACTGGCATTCCTAGAGATGTTGTATGCTGCGTACATGACTATGTGATGAAAGAACGCATCATGGCTAAATCTCGTGCAATGAAAGAGTTGGAGTTTGATGGGGCTCCCATTCAACTTTTTCCAGATCTGTCCTGGCTTACTTTACAAAAAAGACGACTCTTGCGCCCCCTTCTCACAGCGCTGCGAGACAATCAAGTTGTATATCGCTGGAACTTTCCATTTGCCCTGATAGCCAGAAAGGATGGACGATCAGCAACTTTGAAAGACCTCTCGGATCTCCCTACATTCTGTGAGACTTTCGCTATTGCTGTCCCCCAGATTACGGAATGGACAGTTGCGCAACCTCCGACTCCTCCTACAACTGTCTGGCACACCCCGCAGCAGAAGCGACGTCGACCCAACACTCCCCGTGGTTCTGGGGGTCCCTCATCTCCCCGCTGATCCTTCTTCCCCTTGGTTGCCGGGACTCATGGACGGATGCCTTATTATGGGACCACTTAGCACCACACTTATGGCCTAATTTTTGCTTATCTAACTAAATAGGCTGCATGGACGAGCTGTCCACTTGGTTACTGTTTTGAAATGTTGTTTCTCAGGTTCACGTTCTGTCTTCTCCTCCCCCCTTGGAGCCCTATCCTTTTTCTCTGTGTAGTTGTCCTCATATCTACCTTCGGGTATGGGAATTTGTGTTGGGTTTTTTGCTCCTTCCCATGCGCGTTTTGCATGGGTATACGGTCTAGAGCCGTAGATTCCCTTCTCTGGGATTTTTCTCAATTGTTTACTGATTTGTTTTTTGTCTCTCTTTTCCTCCTGTGTAGTCTCCGTAGGTCCTCCCCTCCTCCCCTTCCCTCCTGTTTCCAGCAGTTCCAGATCCCGGACGAGCCTTCAGCCTCCTCAGATCGCCTGTTATACTGGAAGTCCTATGTTCTGCGCTTGGGTGAGTTCTGTTTCCTCGCTAACCTCCCACCCTGTATGGCCCCCCATGGCTAAGATAGTTACGATAAATGCCAAAGGGCTGAATTCCAATGTTAAAAGGCGTTTGCTCCTACAGGAATTACGCACCCTAAAAGCGGACATTGCTTTTGTCCAGGAGACCCATTTTGATACTACTGCCACATTCCACTTTACAAAACACACCTACCCTCATACTTACTCAGCCACCATGGGGTGTAAAAGGGGAGGGGTAGCTATACTTGTCTCTCGACATTGTCCCTTACAGGTACTATCTTCATACTCCGACCCGGGAGGGAGATTCGTCATAGTTGAGGGTAATCTTCAGGGTAAACCTCTCTTGTTATGCAATGTCTATGCTCCGAACCGCAGACAAATTCCCTTTCTCCGAGGGGTTCTCAAACGCCTTGCATCTTACCCGCTCTCGCCTAGAGTATTGGGAGGAGACTTTAACCTCCCATTCTCTGAGTTGGCAGACAGATACTCCCTTTCAGGGGTACCCCCCTCCCAGGACATACGTAGACTATCGGCAGAATTCCGTAAGCTAATTCGCCGCCATAGCCTATATGATCTCTGGCGAATTGTGCATCCCTCGGAGAAGACCTATTCTTTCTACTCACATCCGCACCAGACACATACCAGACTTGACTATTTTTTTGGAAATACCCCGACTGTGCGCTTGCTGCAAAGGGCGGATATTGAGCCTATCTCATGGTCGGACCATAGCCCTGTCCATATCACCTTAGCCTCCCTACTTTCACCCACCCGGCAATGCCACTGGCGCCTCAATGAATCCTTACTTAAATCACAGACTTCACGAGACTCCATTAAACAATGCATTGAACATTACTTTAATGACAACGAGGGGACGGTCTCCTCTCAATCAGTCCTTTGGGAAGCTCATAAGGCAGTTGTTCGAGGCCACTGTATCGCCATCAGTTCCAAAATAAAAAAAGACCGCCAGGCAGCCATTCTAACAACCAAACAGACCATCCGAGCCTTGGAGACATCCCTGTCCCAGCGGCCTTCCGTGGGCGCCCTGCGGAGATTAGTTGCGGCCAGAGCTAAGCTCAGAGACCTCGCTATTCATAAGGTTGAACGCCTGCTCTTATTCTCTAGGCAGCGTTTTTATGAAAAAGGTAACAAAGCGCATACCCTTTTGGCTCGCATGCTCTCGGAGCGCGCGGCCGCGCAGTCTCCGCGGGCCCTCAGGGACGGATTGGGCGATATAAAGTATCATCCCTCCGATATCTCCCAAATCTTTGAAAAATACTTCTCTGCCTTATATTCCCTCCCGTCTTCTCTCCCGACTGACCCTGTCGCTCGGGCTCGGAAGATAAGGGACTTTTTAATTTCCTGTAATCTTCCCACTTTGTCTCCGGAAGCAGTGGAGCACCTTAACTCACCTATTACCATTGAGGAACTGCTGGACGTACTTAAACATCTCCCCTCAGGGAAGTCTCCTGGGCCAGACGGATATACCTATTTGTACTATAAAACTTTCTCCGCGCTCCTCTCCCCTCGACTGGTGTCACTATTTAATACATTTATGCAGGGCTCCCCCATGCCATCCTCTCTGCTCCACTCTCTCATCACTCTACTACCCAAACCAGACAAAGACCCCCTGGACTGCTCCAGCTACCGGCCTATCGCGTTGTTAAACGCGGATCTAAAACTCTTTACGAAGATTTTAGCTATGCGCCTCGGGCTCTACTTGCCCTCACTGGTGGATAAAGATCAGGTAGGGTTTGTCATGGGCAGACATGGGGCGGACAATACCAGGCGAGCAATTGACATAATAGATGCTGTTAATCTCCTAAATGATAAAGCGCTGATTTTGAGCCTTGATGCCGAAAAGGCATTTGATCGCCTGGGTTGGCCCTTCTTGTTTGAGGCCCTGCATATATATGGTTTCTCTGGCTCCTTTCTGGCAGCAGTTCAGGGACTATATTCCCACCCGACGGCATCCATTAAATCTTCGCATCACTGCCCTGGGGTGTTCCCTCTTTCTAATGGCACTCGCCAGGGTTGCCCTCTCTCACCATTGTTATTTGTCCTTTGCATAGAACCCCTGGCGGCGGCCATTAGAAATAATGCAGATATTAGCGGGGTTACTATTAGGGGAAGGGAATATAAGTTGATGCTGTTTGCTGACGATGTCCTGCTGACCCTCACGAACCCACTTATAACTCTACCCAACTTACACAAACTCCTGCAGGAGTTCGGGGTGTTATCCGGGTATAGGGTTAACACGACAAAAACGGAGGCACTGCCTCTTAATCTGCCAGCTAAAGAATTGCATCATTTACGTGCTAACTTTAAGTTCCGCTGGTCCGCAGACTCCATACGGTATTTGGGAATCCGCTTGACTGCGTCTTACTCTTCCTTGTACCCGGCTAGCTTTCCTGCACTCTTCGGAGAAGTTAAAGCTCTTATGGTAAAATGGAACAAACATTACATCTCTCTGCTGGGTCGAATAGCGGCGGTCAAGATGTCTATCCTCCCTAAACTATTATATCATTTCGAAACTCTCCCTGTCAGGGTTCCTATGGGTGAACTCAAAGCTATCCAAGCAGCTATCTTTAGATTTATATGGGGTGGGAAACGGCATAGGATCCCCAAGACTGTGATGATGACCAGTAAATTGCAAGGGGGCCTGGCAGTCCCGAATATCACACACTATTATTGGGCTACCAATTTACGATACATCCCTTCTTGGACCTCATACCATAGCTACAGTAAATGGATGGCCATTGAGCGGAGATGGCTAGCCCCCATACACCCAAACTCTCTCCTGTGGCTCCCGGGCCCGGACATATCCCTCCCTGACCCACTTTTGGGCCCCATCAGACATACTAGGAGAATCTGGCAAGAGTGTTCGGCCAAATTTAAACTCTTCTCTACCGCCTCACCTCTAGTTTCATTTTTACTCAACCCTACATTTGCCCCGGGTGGGGAGACTGTGGTGGTCCGGACATGGGGAGAACGCAATCTCTTCCAGTTTGCGGATATTGTTAACCCACTTACTCGCACCCTGCTACCTTTTGCAGACCTCCGCGAAAAACATGGACTCCCATTGACAGAACAATTCACTTATTTGCAATTACGTCATTTTATGACCACCCTCTTGGGGTCCACCACGGTCTCCAAGCCTACAGCATTTGAGCAATTGTCCCGAGCTGGCTCGAATGCACAGGGATTGATCTCAGATATCTATAAAATATTGGGCTCGCCTGTGGGCGACACTCTGGCCCGTCACAAATATATGGTGAAGTGGGAGACTGCCTTGGGTAGGTCTATTTCCCCGGAATGCTGGGGGATCATATGGGAAAGGGCAGCTAAATCGTCCATTTGTACCGCCTATAAAGAAACCCAGTATAAATTGTTGATGCACTGGTATCACACCCCCGAACTACTGAACAAATTGAACAATTCCATATCACCCCTGTGTTGGCGATGTCTGGGAGGAATCGGGTCGATTTCCCACATCTTTTGGGACTGTCTGGTCATTAGACCTTATTGGTCTATGGTCTGCGGCATGTTCTCGGCAATTATACAGCGGCCCTTTCCTTGTGATCCTCTCGCATGTCTCCTTCACCTGACCCCCAAAACTATCGGTAGGAAAACCACTAAATTGCTTTTACAGCTGCTGACAGCGGCCAAGACTCTATTAGCGCGGCAATGGAAACAGACCTCTCCACCCACGCAGACGGACTTGGTGTCTAAAATAAAGGATATGAGAACTATGGACTATCTCACAGCTTCCCTGGCAAACCGCTTGGAACTCTTTGAGGCGGTGTGGTCTCCGTGGGACGCTTATTGCACTCAACGAGGCTATTCCTGAGGACTCTGGACTGCTTCCCCATTCCCCCCTCCCCCCCCCACCCCAATTGTTTCTTCCCACTCAGGTCTGTCTCGTCTGTATTGTCTACCCTCTTCTTTTGGATTCATTATGGATCCCTTCACACCATATTCTTCCTCCTATCTCTTTTTATTGTTTGTTGATACTATACCCAGCCATGCTGCATATGTATTGACTCCTAGGCCACTTACGCTAGCTTGTCGTAGATACAGTATTCGGACGATTCATGTTAGTGACCTCTTGGGGGCCCTGGATTTCTCTATGTTTCTCTTTCATATGTTAGGTTGCCTACCTTAGCGGTTTTGCTTGTGTATTTGTTACGCCTTGTGGCCGTATGTTTTATGGCTTGGCCTTGTTTGTTCTTATTTGTACTCTCATTCATAAAATCTAATAAAAATCATAGTTTTAAAAAAAAAGAACACAGAGCAAGGTCAGAATTGCAGAGATCAGATCACCAAACTAGCTAGTGCAGAGATATCAAACACTGGCAGTAGGGATGAGCGAACCGAACCGGTGCGAACCAGATTCGTTACGAAATTTGCAAAAATTGTACTGAACCGAACTTTCAAAAAGTTCGCTAAGAAGTTTGTTAAAACCGCAACGGCGTCGCAAAACTGTATTGTTTTCACAGAATGGAAGGGGATATAAGGAATTATTACTCCTATAATCCCTTTTGTCCTTTTATTATGTGAATATCAAGGTGTGTGACGTCACTACAGGAACAGGAAGTGCTTGAGCGTCCATGTTCTTTCTCATTGTGTGTCTAGACTGCAGAGAGAGAGGAGCTCCGTGCTAGTTAGGGAGGGAAAACACACAGATAGATAGGCAAACAGGTAGATAGTTACAGGGAGGGAGAGAGAGGGAGAGAGAGATAGGCAGAGATAGGAAGTAAAAAACTTGTGATATCCAGAAAATAGTCAAACAATGATATTGTCAGCAACGGCAACACAACCAGACAGTGGGCCCTGATCTGATCCCACCCACTGTCCCTGCCTAATTGCCTCAGTCGACCCTAGGCGGTCGCGGACAACCACGAAGACGTTCCCTGCACTGAACACGTGGAACACAAAACACGACAGACGGACAAAACACAATAAAGGGAAGTCGACAAGCCAGGTCAAACCACACGGGCAACGCAGTACACAATCGGCAAGCAAAGAATAGTCACAGGTCAGGCGGAGGGTCAAGAACACGAGAAGACAAGCAGAATGGGATATAGGGCAGGGAACGCTGGGACGGAGCAGGGGAGCTGGGACTAGAAGAACTAATAGCCAGCAATTACCAGCTGGCTTTCACATTACTTTATACTGGACCAGGAGCCCGGACCAGACACTGATTGGTCCGGTCTCCTGATCCAGCAATTACTGCAGCTGCGGTGCTGCAGACCAAGTGGCAGAGCGATCTGCCACTCAGCCCGCACGAGCCGCATCAGCTGCAAGACCAGTCAGCTGACTGACTGTCACGTGAGACCGCGGCGTCCCCGGTTACTAGGGACGCCGTCGGGTCTCCGTGACGTCACTCTGCTCCGGCGGGCGGAGCTCCGGCGCGTTCTCGAGCCGGCCGCCGGAGCAGAGGCCGGGGAAGACGCCGCAGGAGCCAGGTCAGGTGACTTCCTGACAGATATATCACAAAATATCTTTATTACATGCTCGAAATAGGGGGCAAAGGCTGTGTGACCACTAATCACAATCATTTATGCCAACAACAACCTTAGTATAGGAGGGAGTGCAGGCAGGACGCCCACAATTTATTCTTTAACGTCAAGCCAGATGTTGGTCTCCCTGCCCAGGCTCAACAGGGCCCTCTTGGCCTCTTGGTGGTGGAGTCATGGTGCGTGCCTCCGTCAGATGAGCTTCTTTATTCTCTTCATCCGATGAGGCCTCTGCTGTTTGTTTAGCTTCTTCATCTCTGCTAACAAATGAACAGTGGACAAAATCTGTTATTACAAACATGTTAGCAACATTGTAACAATTCTCAAGAACCAATATGCATCCAATGCAGGATTTTACTTAGGCTTTTTGTGTCCTTTTTTATCCAGTATGTCCAATGTGTTAGGCAGGGTCGTAACTACCACTATAGCAGCCATAGCGGCTGCTATGGGGCCCACCGCATCAGGGGGCCCCATGGCCTGCTCCTGCAATACACTGGGCCCCCTGAGCCGTCATCATTTGCAGCACCGGGTGGCCCTGCTGGTCTCCTGGGTTTTGCAAATGTCCCTTTAACTGCAAGCACTCCTGACCAGAGCTAGCAGTTATGTAGTTATGACTTCACTTGACCGTTTAGTGGTCAGTCGGGGGGGGCAATCAAAAGTTTGCTATGGGGCCCAGCCATTTCTAGTTACGCCCCTGGTGTTAGCCCTACCTTTGTGCATAATCTAGACTATTGATCAACATTCACACACTGCTCCCCAAAAATGATGCTTAGGGAAAATAATATGTCTGCAAAGAAATAGTAATTTATTCTCACATCTGGCGCTAATTAGCCCTTGGCTCATTAAAAATTTCACTTGAGAAATGAGTGGGACATTGTTAGGTCATATGTAATCTTTGGGGCACATTTGTCACCATTTATCCTGTCCGTGCTTTGTAGCTAAATCGAACTCCAGTTAGGTCTTACATCATCGACTTATTAAACAATTTTTAGTATCCAGTTAGGGCACGCTGCATTTATAAAGAATATTGAGTGTCCAGCAGGGGGAGCATTATTGTTAGTAACTTTATTATTATCCAGTTCCAGAAATATATAGGTCCCCCTGCAGGAAGCTCGATGTATATAATCTCTGTCTACGTAACACATGTCTATATGTCTGCACACATAACAGACTGAACTAATACTGACATCATCTGATCCTAGCATGGACAGATGCAATTAAGACACACACTTACTGGCGCCATCTGCTGGCATTCAAAATGAAACGCAACATTGGGGCAAAACGCAAAGAGCCGAGTTCTTCTTGTGAGGCCCCACGCCTCATCAGCTGCCGTCGCTCCCTAATGAATCTGTCCCTCACACTGGACCACCTGGTCTCCACATGTTTGGCTGAAAGCAAAAAACGTACAGACATTAGTAATATATGAGCGTCAGGTGACCATAGCAGTAGAGTTTCTCGTTTGACATAGTGGGTAAATAACTTACCAATGATCAACTTCTGTAATCTACTATGCTTGTCCCAACCTGGGTACACAATCCGGGCAACCTCCCTCCATGTGGCTCTCCACCTTAGCCGGCTTGTGTACCCAGGCGCAGGGCCGTCCCATAGCAGTGGCCGAGCATGGACCTTAATAAAAAGATAAATAAATAATATAAACCTCTTGCAAACAATGCTCGCTTGGTAAGGTAATAGCTAGTCGAGTCTTTTTCCTTGTTAGAGGCAATGTTGCTGACTAAATATGACGTCACTTATGTGGGTGGGTTATGGAGCTTCCCGTGCTGCTAACTCCCTCCCTCCTCCCTCTCCCTCCATGATGTCTGCTGCCGGCCCATATCATATACACAGTACACAACTACTCCCATCATGTCGTCATAGTGTAAGCCTCAAATATTTCAAACAAAACATAATAGTGAATTCGACACCACAATCCGGAG
This sequence comes from Dendropsophus ebraccatus, assembly GCF_027789765.1. NCBI lineage: Eukaryota > Metazoa > Chordata > Amphibia > Anura > Hylidae > Dendropsophus > Dendropsophus ebraccatus. Next base: position 8,431,183 of record NC_091460.1, on the reverse strand, counting down.
GGGGGATGGGGGAAGGGGGGAGTGAGTTAGCTGCACGGGCAGCTCGCTAACACAAACCATCAGTCACACCCTCATTTCTCAGCAACATGTGATCAAACAAAGAAAATTCCTGGAAGAAATATTACACAAACATAGTGAATCAAACATAATTAGCGGCACATTGGCTACAATTGGAAATACATTGCATTATGTTTCACACAGACAAATAGCCGAAGGGTACAAACACACACACCGTATACACAGCCTATTTACTGCTGCGATACGCAGCAAATACGGAACTAATACGCAGCAAATACGCAGCAGATTAGATCTAAATAACTGAACACAGCATCAAATCTGCACCACCAAATCTGCTGCAGATCTGCTGCGTATTTGCTGCGTATCTGCTGCGTATACGGTGTGTGTGTTTGTACCCTAACAAATATAAATGTATAGTGCGATTTAGAGCTAACCCTTATGGGCAAGCCATAGGAATTACACACATTCGTAGGGACGTGAACTACTATCAGCAATGTATGGTGACCAATGTAGTCACACAGGGCAATGGGTGGGGGCAAAAATCCATAATAAACATTTAGCTTCGTCATAAATAAAGATCATTCATGACTAACTTGTAATTGATAAATTAGGAAGGAAAGAGCCTTTAACAACACATATATACAATGAAGCAATGTAAAGTACCGGGACAGAATGTAAGCATTATTGAGAACAGATATCTGATATATTCGAAGACCAGACCTGTACATTTAATTTTGACACTAACTCTAAAAAATACATCAAGTGACTGTCACACACATCGCTTCTCAGACTCACAATGATAAGCCAAAAAGCGGTGAGCTGTTAGAACTCCACTTATGTCAACATTTATTAACTTACTATTGGCAAGGCGTTATCAAATACTTACTTCTAAGATTAATAGCGATGAGTGATTTATCGATAACCATATCTGCCTCCATCGATTTGCCTTCACAGTTCTAAATAAGCTAATTGAGTGAATTGCTTTCACTCTTCAGATGTGAAAATACAGAAAATGGCGAAATAACCTTGACATATACATACAGGAACAAAAAACGATACATTTGTTTCTCAAAACAATCATGTGACCCCCTAGATGCAATTGTATCATGGCCAGTGAACCTGCTTCGTAGGAGTAAGTAGATTTATTTTGTCAGAAATTTGTAAGCCGAGGAACAAAAATAGAAATATAATCATCACTAGCAGTAGTGGATTATAATAGGGGCATTTTGGGCGGCAGCCCGGGGCCCTGAGCTCCTGGCAGGGCCCATGACCACCCAAAAAGACTTATACTTTCAGTGGTGTACTGTCTCCTGCCTACACTTCTGCCATGATTTGCAAAAAATCACTGTTTAAATGGCAATTTTGCACAAATCAGGACATCATGACATTATCTATCCTGTACTATGAACGCCAGGCTAGTGCCGCCATAGTTACAGTGGGTTGGGGGGGCCCAGGCTTGGTGAACAGCTCGGGGCCTATGGTAAAGTTAATCCGCCCCTGATCACTAGTAGTCTGTTTTTAATTATACTGGCCTGTAATCGATCAACTGTTGCCTCCTCCTCAAGTAGCCTCTCCTCAATAATACTGGACTGGAATCAATCAACTGCTGCCTCCACCTGCTGCTCAACTTGTCTCTTCTCAACAATACTGGCCTGGGTGCAATCAAGTGCTGCCGCATCCTCCTTGTAAACTTTTTTTTTTCAATATTTTTTGTCACTATTTTGGCACTTTGATCCACTATATTTTATTAATTTTATTCCTATTATTATAATATTTTTTTTTTTTTTCTCATTATTTTTGGAAAAAAATTTTCCCACTTTTTTTCATTGTAATATCAACTGCAACTAAACGAAACTGTACCCTATCACACTCCCACTATTGTAGCTGCAATTATTCAGCCGTTAGAGCAAGGTTTGTTTTCGGTTCGGACCGATCCGAAATTCACGGAAGTTCGCCGGATCGAACCGAACTTTTCAAAAGTTCGCTCATTCCTAATGTTGAGGCGTTATACTCATCAATCACATACCGCAAAGGGAATGAGACAGTTTGATATTTTCTACTTACTAGAGCCAAGGTGTACCAGGCCAAAAATGCTCTGGTGTTGGAGTTTGTCTTAAAATGTCAGTGTCACTCCACAAAACTTTTGAGATGTCATAGAGACATACAATAAAACAGAAAGTACAACAGCAACCCACAGGTGCAGGTGCTTACCATATATACCCCCCACCCCAAGGAAAATTTGACAGCACATCTATGCCTCTGTTCACACTGCAGGTTGCAGGCTGCATGTGGCTGAAGTACAGAAAAAAAAAGTGCAACAGCAACCCACAATGCTAGTGTGAAAATGTTAGAGTAGGACCATGTCTCTCAGGACACCTAAACGTGGTGACATGGTACACTCTGTTTGATCAAACGGTTTGCTAAGATCCTCATTTTTAATAACTAGGGATGAGCGAACCGAACTGTTACGAACCAGATTCATTACAAACTTTGCAAAAGGTTTGGTTCGGTACCGAACCGAACTTTTAAAAAGTTTGTGACGAAGTTCGTTAAAATCGCAATGGCGTCGCAAAACTGTACTTTAATCAGAGAATAGAACAGGCTACAAGGGATTATTTCTCCTATAATCCTTTGTATCCTGTTATTATGTGAATATCAAGATGTGTGACGTCACTCCAGGAACAGGAAGTGCCTGAGCGTCCATGCTCTTTCTCATTGTGTGTCTAGACTGCAAAGAGAGAGGAGGTGTATATTAGGCAGAGAGGGAAAACACATAGATTACATATCCAAACAACTGGATGAGTACAGGGAGAGATAGAGAAGGAGTATATATTGTTTGTGAGAAAAGCCGGAGAGAGGAAGATTAAAAAAAAAAAAAAAAAAAAACGTGAGATCCAGGGAAAGCTTGATAAGCCCATACATAGTGAAAGAGGCTGAGAAATCAAGAGTTAGGTAGAGAGAGGGAGAGATAGCCATCTAACTCAAAAATCGTGATATCTAGGGAGAGATAAGGAGATAAAAAAAAGAAATAGGGAGAGAAAAGTGAGAAGAGTCACTCAGGACACGTAGCATTGAACCAGCTACTGTTCCGTAACAGAGAGGAGACGCTAGACTTTGTTTGTGATCAGCTGTTGTAGGTGACGCTAAGTCAGCGCCTCACAAAAGCTGTCCGTTTGTGCTCTGCTGGTTGCCGTTAACCCCGTCTAGCCACCCGCAACCAAAAAAGTAAAAAAAAAAAAAATAAAAAAAAAAATTGTTTGTTTGTTTGTTTGTGATCAGCTGTTCTATTTGAGGCGAAGTCAGCGCCCAAAAGCTGTCCGTTTGTGCTCTTCTGGTTGCCGTCAAACCCGTCTAGCCAACAGCAATGAAAAAAGTTAAAAAGAAATTTAAAAAAATTAAAAAAAGTTTGTTTGTTTGTTTGTGATCAGCTGTTCTATTTGAGGCGAAGTCAGCGCCCCACAAAAGCTGTCTGTTTATGCTCTGCTCGTTGCCGTCAAACCCCTCTAGCCACCCGCAACCAAAAACAGTTAAAAAAAAAACTTAAAAAAAAATAAAAAAAAGTTTGTTTGTTTGTTTGTGATCAGCTGTTCTATTTGAGGTGAAGTAAGCGCCCCACAAAGCTGTCCGTTTGTGCTCTGCTGGTTGCCGTCAAACCCCTCTAGCCACACGCAAACAAAACAGTTAAAAAAAAAGCTTAAAAAAAAATAAAAAAAAGTTTTTTTGTTTGTTTGTTTGTGATCAGCTGTTCTATTTGAGGCGAAGTCAGTGCCCCACAAAAGCTGTCCGTTTGTGCTCTGCTGGTTGCCGTTAACCCCGGCTAGCTGCCCGCAACCAAAAAAGTTTAAAAAAAACGTAAAAAAAAATTAAAAAAAGTTTGTTTGTTTGTGATCAGCTGTTCTATTTGAGGCGAAGTCAGTGCCCCACAAAAGCTGTCCGTTTGTGCTCTGCTGGTTGCCGTCAACCCCGGCTAGCTGTCCGCAACCAAAAAAGTTTAAAAAAAACGTAAAAAAAAAAAAATAAAAAAAAGTTTGTTTCTTTGTTTGTCATAAGCTGTTCTAGGTGACGCTAAGTCAGCGCCCCACAAAAGCTGTCCGTTTGTGCTCTGCTGGTTGCCGTCAAACCCGTTTAGCCACCCGCAACCAAAAAAGTAAAAAAAATATATATATATTGTTTTTTGGGGATAACCTGTACATTTCTCCTTTGCTGGGTGCCTCCAACCCACAAAGCAATAGTCACTGAAAATGTGTGCCTTCTGCCCAATGGATTATTTCTTTTTCAAAATTTACACCAAACAAAGAACTATGTCCAAGCGTCCTACTTCCAGCACTTCCCAGGCAAGGACTGCAACGACAGGCGGTGAGGGTAGGAGAAGTGGCAGCACCAGGCCCGGCGGCAGCCGGGGCAACAGGCGTGGCAGCAGGGTGCAGCTACCCCAGACACCCAGTGGTTCTGTAAGAACCACACAGCCAGTTCTAGATTGGCTTACTCAATCCTCCACTTCCACCGGCCAAAGCTCCCAAACGAGGTCGGCTGGATCATCCGACACCACCCTTACATGGGACGGTCGGCGAGAGTCCTCTGCCCTGTCCCCTGTTATTACTATGCCACCCACCTCTGGGGCACCTTCTGCCAGGGAACTGTTGGCAAATCTTGATCTGCCTTTGAATTCTCTACCACTTTTTAGTGATGATGAGGAGGAGGAGGTAGTCCACCAAAGGCAGCAGGTGGAACATGCAGAGACTGCAGAGGAGGAGGTGGCTGTAAGCCAGGGAGGGGCATCCAGTGCCACACCTGAGATCCTGTCCCAGCCACTGGAGGACAGTAGCAGTGGTGGTGATGATGATGTCGCCGATCGGACGTGGCGCCCCCAAGCACCATTATCCTCAGCGTCATCAGGGGAGGAAAGTGAGGTGCTACCGAAGCAGCAACATCCCACTGGTGCAAGGAAGCGAGGCACAAGAGGGAGGGATAGAAGACAACCTACCAGGCAGAGTCCCTTACCTCCAAGCCTTGGTCCTGAGAGGGGACCCTCAGGCAGCAGTGGCAGCCAACAGGCCGCAAGACCCCCCGTGGCTGGCAGCAAACCACGGTCCTCTGTCGTCTGGCAGTTCTTTCGGCTGGGGACAGATAAGCACATCGCTCTGTGCCTGCTGTGCAACGAGAGGGTCAGTCGTGGCAGGGGTGATAATCTTGGGACAACATCCATGAGGAAGCACATGGAAAGGCAACACCAACAGGCCTGGAAAAAACGTGACCCCGATACCACCTCCTGTCAGGATGTACCATACACTGCAGATCCCATCATGCAGCATCCTGTCACTGCAACTCAGGCCTCGTCAGCCTCAGTTGGCAGCAGCAGCACAGTCTCACTGCCATGTATAACCTTAATGAGGAAGCAATCCCTGACCAAGTCCATGGGCAAACGTCAGGTGTACTCCAGCAGCCATCCCCTGGCACAGAAACTGGCCGGACACCTGGTTAAGCTGCTGGTGCTTCAGTCCCTACCATTTAATCTTGTGGACTCCCAGCTTTTCAGGGATTTCATGGCTTGTGCGCACCCCAGATGGCGAGTCCCCAGCCGCCACTACTTCTCGAGCAAAGCTGTCCCATCACTGCACAGTTACGTGAAGAGAAAGGTTGGCGACTCATTGGGACTCTCGGTGTCCAAGACCGTGCACCTAAGTGCTGATGCCTGGTCCTCTAATTATGGGCAAGGCCAGTACATGGCAGTTACTGCCCATTGGGTCAACATCCTCCCAGGAGACCATCAGGAAGTTGGCCCATTCTTGCCACTGTCACCTTCACGGTGCTTTAGGGGGCCAGCAGCAGGTAGCACAAGTTCTGCCTCCACCACCACTGCAGTCCAACCTGACCCAGAGTCTTACCACCTTCTTTGTGAGCAGGCAGGACTATGGGATTAACAACATCATCCCACTTCTCCATGTTCTGGAAAGTGCGCTGAGCAACATCATCGCGAGGATTCCCAGGCCACAACTCCAAGGCTGAACATCGCCTTGAGCCCAGAGCTGGATGAAGTGCAGATGGAGGTTGAGGAGAAGGAAGATGTCTACGCCCAGCCATTCCACACACCGCCACCTGGCTTCTCTGCCTCTCCATCACAGGAGGAGATGAAGGATGAGGTGGTAGAGGAAGAGGAGGAAGACCCCAGCAGACCCTGGAACTACACCGAGGACAGTGGAGAGGAGAGGCGCTCATTGTCCTTGGTGCAGATGGCAAGGTGTCTGCGGGAGTGTCTGCGGAATGATAGCCGGATTATGGACATCAGCTAGAGGGACCAATACTGGCTAGCCACCCTGTTGGACCCTCGCTTCCGCCGCAAAATGGCAGAATTCTTCCTGCCATCACAGAGGGAGGCTAAACTGGTGTACTACAGGGACATGCTCACCAGTCAGTTGGTCTCAACTTACCTGCGAGACCAGCCAGGTTCCCAGACAACATCCTCTGGGGGGGAACCAGCGCGCTCCACTCCCACCACCACTAGTGGAGGCATCAAAAGTCGCTACAGCCTGCAAGCCCTCATGAGCGATTTCATGCAGCCAGTTGGTGAAGAAAGGACACAGCACCGGACCCATGGCATGGACCAGCATGAGCTCAGCCACTCTACCCAAAGTGTCACCGACCCCGTGCAGTACTGGGCAGAAAAACTCGAGATTTGGCCTCAATTGGCAAAGTTTGCCTTGGCTCTGCTGTCCTGCACAGCCAGTAGTGTGGCGTCAGAGAGGGTATTTAGTGTGGCGGGTAACATCATAACACCGCAAAGACTCTCTTGCCACAGTGTGGAGATGCTCACTTTTGTTAAGATTAATGAGGGCTGGATTACATCGGATTATACCACCCCCTGCCTGATGTGAATGAATAAGTCATCAGTCACCCGTCTTGCATGGCAATCCGTGTGTCCAAGAAATTGACCTTGATATCCTAAACATGTGCCCAACGTAAAAATCCCGAATTAATTTGGATACATTTGAAATAACAGATCCCCATTTCCAAATTTGATGCCCATGGTGTGTTGGCTATTTAACCCTTTAAGGACATGGCCCATTTTCGTTTTTACGTTTTCGGTTTTTCCTCCTTGTGTTTAAAAGGTCATAGCACTTGCATTTTTCCACCTAGAAACCCACATGACCCCTTATTTTTTGCGTCACTAATTGTACTTTGCAATTACAGGCTGAATTTTTGCATAAAGTACACTGCGAAACCAGGAAAAAATTCAAAGTGTGGTGAAATTGAAAAAAAAAATGCATTTCTTTTATTTGGGGGAAATGTGTTTTTACGCCATTCGCCCTGGGGTAAAACTGACTTGTTATGCATGTTCCTCAAGTTGTTACGATTAAAACGATATATAACATGTATAACTTATATTGTATCTGATGGCCTGTAAAAAATTCAAACCGTTGTTAACCAATATACGTTCCTTAAAATCGCTCCATTCCCAGGCTTATAGCGCTTTTATCCTTTGGTCTATGGGGCTGTGCGAGGTGTCATTTTTTGCGCCATGATGTGATCTTTCTATCGGTACCTTGATTGCCCATATACGTCTTTTTGATCGCTTTTTATTACATTTTTTCTGGATTTGATGTGACCAAAAATGCGCAATTTTGCACTTTGGGATTTTTTTGCGCTGACGACGTTTACCGTACGAGATCAGGAATGTGATTAATTAATAGTTCGGGCGATTACGCACGCGGCGATACCAAACATGTTTATTTATTTATTTGTTTACTTTTATTTAAAACCTGGGAAAAGGGGGGTGATTCAGACTTTTATTAGGGGAGGGGGCTTTTTACTATTAACAACACTTTATTTTTATTTTTTTACACATATACTAGAAGCCCCCCTAGGGGACTTCTAGTATATACACTTGGATCTCTCAATGAGATCTCTGCAGCATAGATATGCTGCAGAGATCCATGAGATCGGCACTCGTTTGCTTTCGGCTGCTGCAGCCGAAAACGAACGAGTGCCGAGCCGAGGACGGCGCCATCTTTGACGCGTCCCCGGCCGGCATCAGTAACGGAGATCGCTCCTCCGGGACAAGGTCCCGGAGGAGCGATCTCCCCCACTAGACACCAGGGAAACGTTGCCTCCGGTAATCGGAGGCAGCTGTCAACTTTGACAGCTGCCTCCGATTAGCTAATTAGCGGGCACGGCGATCAGACCGTGCCCGCTAATAGCAGCGGTCCCGGGCTACTCGCGGCACCCGGGATCGCGGCACTTCAAAGCGGGGCCGCCGCGCGGCCCCGCTTTGAAGTGCAAGTGCGGACATATGACGTACCGGTACGTCATATGTCCTTAAGAGGTTAATATCTCCACACCAGATTAATGCCTTGCATCAGTTTCCCCCGTCCAACCCATACCCCAAGAACAGTAGCAACCCTAAAATAATCCCCACCACTATGCTTCAAAAAGTGTGGATTTCACCTTTCATGAACTATAGCCGTGGGGTTCTATCCCTGGCACCCGTGGAGTTCTTCTGTGTGCAAATTATTTCACGCCTCTCATGCAGTCACGCGTGGAATAAGGCTGTCTATGGGGTATACATCACGGAGGCTGCTGTCCTTCAACTGTGATATAAAAAACCACCACAGTTAGTTACAGCAACAAACAGTTGCTGAAAGGCAGGTTAACTTGCCTTCTTTACGGGGGCCTTTACAATAGGAGGCTTTTTTTGTGGTTCCCTGCTGGCTAAAATCCACAGCGCATTTTATGCCACCTTCAGTACTATGGGGCTGGGCGCAAATACCCAGTTCAGCGCAGAACTGCGTATGTCCGTCCGGCACGCAAGTACTGAATGCCATTTGGTGAACGGTATAAAAAGGCCCTGTGGATTTTACTCAGCAGACCCGCAGCCACATGTGAAGGTACCCATAGGGTGAGGTTTTTTGGGAGTGACAAAAGCGAGGGTGGGAGGTCACTCCCATACCCCATCAGGGGTTTTTCCCCTACCCACTTTAAAAGATTAAGTCCAGGCAGTCAATAACTTTCTGTACCCTTACTTGACCCAGAAACTTATTAATTGACCGGACTTATCCTTTAAGCCAGCTGGTGACAGCGCTTAAAAAACACAAAAGCATACATCCATTGTATTGGACGCTACACCCGGTTAGGACATTAAACTGGTGTTATGAAAAAAAAAATATATGTGTGTATCGCCAACAGCCATAGGCCCAGATTCAACAGGTTTGACACCAGAGTAGTTGCATCAATTTGTAAAGCAAGTGCCAGTGAGGTGTCAATTTAATGAAAATTGGACACGTATTTTTGGATAATGGAACTGGGGTAAAGCCTTCTTGAATGTGTACCTTTTTAAATGTCCTTTCTTCACCTCATGGATTCTGTGGGTGAGGTTCTTTGTCTATTTTACCGTATCCGTATCCTGCTAAACTGGGTGTAATGTTAGAGGGGGTGTTTTTTAACGTTGACTGTCCTGTGCTGAACTCTACATCAATATGTTGTCATGTTTAAAGAATGATTTTTACACACATGCATATCCTTAGCTTCAAACTTTAGTTGTCCGTACTAGGTCCTTCTGGGTCCAAAAGAATACTACTCCTACTAATGCCCCTACAGTCAATTGTCTATTTGGAAACATACTGGGTGGAAGCTGCCTTCTCAACTTGTCTGTTTGTAACAATACTAGACTGAGAGCCATCAACTGCTGCCTTCTCCTGGTCCTCAACTGGTCTGTTTTAAATAATACTGACATGGAATCAATCAAATGCTGCCTCCTCCTCCTCAAGTAGCCGCTCCTCAATAATACTGGCCTGGAATTGATCAACTGCTGCCTCCTCCAGCTGCTCAAGTAGTCTGTTTTTAATTATACTGGGCTGGAATCAATCAACTGCTGCCTCCTCCTCCTCAAGTAGCCTCTCCTCCATAATACTGGCCTGGAATAGATAAACTGCTGCTGCCTCCTCCTCAAGTAGCCTCTCCTTGATAATACTGGCCTGGAATCAATCAACCGCTGCCTCATCCTGCTGCTCAAGTAGTCTGTTTTTAATTATACTGGCCTGTAATCGATCAACTGCTGCCTCATCCTCCTCAAGTAGCCTCTCCTTAATAATACTGGCCTGAAATCAATCAACTGCTGCCTCCTCCACCTCAAATAGCCTATCCTCGATAATCCTGGCCTGGAATCAATCAACTGCTGCCTCATCCTCCTCAAGTAGCCTCTCCTCGATAATACTGGCCTGGAATCAATCAACTGCTGCCTCCTCCACCTCAAGTAGCCTCTCCTCGATAATCCTGGCCTGGAATCGATCAACTGCTGCCTGCTCCTCATCAAGTAGCCTCTCCTCGATAATACTGGCCTGGAATCAATCAACTGCTGCCTCCTCCACCTCAAGTAGCCTCTCCTCGATAATCCTGGCCTGGAATTGATCAACTGCTGCCTGCTCCTCATCAAGTAGCCTCTCCTCCATAATACTGGCCTAGAATCAATCAACTGCTGCCTCCTCCTGCTGCTCAAGTAGTCTGTTTTTAAGTATGCTGGCCTGGAATCGATCAACTGCTGCCTTCTCCTCATCAAGTAGCCTCTCCTCGATAATACTGGCCTGGAAACAATTAACTGCTGCCTCCTGCTCCTAAAGTAGTCTGTTTTTAATAATACTGGCCTGGAATCGATCAACTGCTGCCTCCTCCTCATATAGCCTCTCCTCGATAATACTGGCCTGGAATTGATCAACTGCTGCCTCCTCCTGCTCTTCTAGTAGTCTGTTTTTAATTATACTGGCCTGGAATCGATCAACTGCTGCCTGCTCCTGCTGCTCAAGTAGTATGTTTTTAATTATACTGGCCTGTAATCGATCAACTGCTGCCTCATCCTCCTCAAGTAGCCTCTCCTCGATAATACTGGCCTGGAATCAATCAACTGCTGCCTCTTCCACCTCAAGTAGCCTCTCCTCGATAATACTGGCCTGGAATCGATCAACTGCTGCCTGCTCCTCATCAAGTAGCCTCTCCTCGATAATACTGGCCTGGAATCAATCAACTGCTGCCTCCTCCACCTCAAGTAGCCTCTCCTCGATAATCCAGGCCTGTAATCGATCAACTGCTGCCTCATCCTCCTCGAGTAGCCTCTCCTCAATAATACTGGCCTGGAATCGATCAACTGCTGCTGCCTCCTCCTCCTCAAGTAGCCTCTCCTCAATAATACTGGCCTGGAATCGATCAACTGCTGCTTCCTGCTCCTGAAGTAGTCTGTTTTTAGTAATACTGGCCTGGAATCGATCAACTGCTGCCTCCTCCTCATATAGCCTCTCCTCGATAATACTGGCCTGGAATCGATCAACTGCTGCCTTATCCTCCTCAAGTAGCCTCTCCTCCATAATACTGGCCTGGAATCAATCAACTGCTGCCTCATCCTCCTCAAGTAGCCTCTCCTCCATAATACTGGCCTGTAATCGATCAACTGCTGCCTCCTCCTCAAGTAGCCTCTCCTCAATAATACTGGACTGGAATCGATCAACTGCTGCCTCCTCCTGCTGCTCAACTTGTCTCTTCTCAACAATACTGGCCTGGGTGTAATCAAGTGCTGCCGCATCCTCCTTGTAAACTTTTTTTTCCAATATTTTTTTTCACTATTTTGGCACTTTGATTCACTATATTTTATTAATTTTATTCCTATTATTATTATTATTTTTTTTTTTTCTCATTATTCTTGGAAAAAAATTTTCCCACTTTTTTTCATTGTAATATCAACTGCAACTAAACGAAACTATACCCTATCACACTCCCACTATTGTAGCTGCAATTATTAAGCCGTTAGAGCAAGGTTCGTTTTCGAACTTTTCAAAAGTTCGCTAGTCCCTATTAATAAACATAGAGCTGGTTTTTATCATGTGTACACCGGCAGGAAATAGTTAGAAATGCAGGTATAAGATTTAAGATTAGTAAATCCTCTTAATAGGTTATATCTGAAACACCAGACAATGCATATGAATCAGCATGTGTACATATAGAGATAAAAATGTAGGAAAGTACACAAGTAGTATGTTGCAATATAGAATATAGAAATAGATTTATTTTACATATAAAAACATGGGATGTCTACAAAAGTTTAATCTGGTACCAGAAGATAACACAAAAAATGACAAGAATATATTTCAAAATGCTAATAAAATAGCAAACAACATGAAAAAATGAAAAGAGAAATGAAAAATAAGGAATGAAAAAAAAATAATAATAATAAATAAAAAATACAAAAATAAATAGATAAATAAATAAATAAATGAAAAAATGAGTTCTAAGTGTAATAAATGAAAGGAAAAACGAGAAAGAAGAGATATAAACAGAGCAGTTTGAGTATTGTCGGCTCTGCAGATATACGGTGGTTTGTGTTTACACAGTCTGTAAAATCTTTGTAGTGAGAAGGTAATTGAATTACTCTGAAGTAATGAATGGAGTTGTAACCAGGCAATTAGTTGTGATTGATCATCAGTGGCTGATATTATGCTGGTAATTGGATCTTGTTAAGTGTGTACAATGTTTGTATAGTCATTAAGTAATTACTCAGTACGAGTTGTAATATTTACAATTCAGGCAATTGTTGTGGAAAGCAGGCAGCGGTGATGGCCAGCGCTAGCTGCCTTCCCTTGTTTGACACTGTGTCAGTGTCAGTACTGCATTAGCCGCTTGGATAGTGTGAAATTCCTCACTGAACTCGTAGTCACTAGTGGGAAAAAGCAGTATTTGGTGTGGTACAGCACTTGAACTGTTTAAGACAAACGCCGTTGGTAAATGCAAGGCAAATAATGCTTGATAGAGAAAGTAGCTTTTGGTGCGATGTGCACCTCTCACCCTTCCGTCGGTTACTGGTTTCAGGCCAGGTCGGGTTCGGTGTGGAGCTTTTCCTTTTCTTTGCGGCATGATCTGGTGCTGTTCCAAACGGTGTAGCAGGTGCCTGTAGCGGGGTTTGCCTTCAGATTTTAAGAGTGGATGTCTTGCGCATACTCAGATGAGCTTGGTACCCACGGGACCTCGTGGATTTTTGGCGGCAATTACAAATTCGGCCGTTAGTTTGGAAAACTTCTGTGGATGTAATCTTATGATATGGATTACAGTAAAGCTGGGGAATCGGCTGGACGCATTTCGGAGCCCTCTTGGCTCCTTTCTCAACAGCAAAAAAGGGTTAGAGTTATGGTAGTAGGTATCTCGGATTTATATATGAGTGTCTTGATGTATTAATTGGTTAATTAGATTGCCACATCCTCTGGGTGGTTCTAAAAGGCTGAACTGGATTGCTGAGTAATATCAGCTTTGTTCCAGAGTGCATGAAAAAGGTTATGTGAAAACTTTAGGGTAAAAAATAAAAAATGGAAATAACAATAAAAATAAACATAGCAGTGATGGTATAAAAGTTAAAAAACACAATAAAAATAAAAATAGCAAACATATAAATGCATAGGTAATAAATATATTAATATACAAGGGGCGTGGCGAGCCGCTGAGGGGAATGGACGCAGAGTGAGGGAGCTCCTCAGCCACACAGCCACATTACAGGGACCCAGACCTGCCTTACCCGATCTAACACCCCCAGCATATGTGGAGGGGCAAGAGGGGGACCCCCAGACAACGGCCGCCTCCAGCGGGACCGGATTCCGGGGCTCCGTCGGCGTCCCCGTACCTCACGAGGGGCGCCGCTGCTAACACGCCGCGGCCGCGGCCATCTTCTCCCGCCGCTCCGGAGGCCCGGGAGTCATCTGTGTGCCGGGGGCCTGGTGATCCGCTCCCGCCTGCCGGCTTCTCCGCCGAATCACAGCCGCGGAAACTGTCTGCCTGGACCCTGGAGCCGAGCCTCCCTGCAGATCCCTCTGTGCAGCCTGGGGAGGCCGCGGCGCCATCTTGTTGTCTGGAGAGCGCCTCCGGCCTCGTGGGTGAGTTAACCCCTTCCCTGCGGCCTGCCAGCAGCCAGAAGTTGTCCCTGCCTCATCCCACCTCTGGCACTCTCCATCCCAGTGCCCTAGACCCCCTTCATCCTCCATCACCTCCCAGTGACCCTTCAGCCAAATCTCACGGCCTCTTAAAGGGCCAGCAGCGCATCTCTGCATACATGATGGCGACCTCAAAACCGCCAAAAAAGGACAAAACTAAGGCTGGCAGTAACAACCAAGATGCCACCCTGCTCAGAACCTCTCAATCTGTTGCCCGATCTGGGGTCCCACGTAATCCTGGGGGAAGGCACTCTGACTCGGACTCTGAAGCTTCCCTACTGGGGTCTGCCTCCCCCCAGGGTGTTCGGGATATGCTTTCACAATTGCCTACAAAGAGTGACCTGCTAACCCTTATCACCGAAGTGAAAGATGCGTTCAGGGTTGAAATCGCTGCAGTCCGGAAGGACATCCAACATATTGCACTAAGGGTTGAAACCTTGGAGGATGATCATGACTCTACTCGGGCATACATTTCTAGCCTGCACTCCACTGCTTCCTCACAAGCTTCTGCCTTGGATGATATGCAGCGCCACATTGAGGATCTCGACAACAGAGGCAGGCGCAATAACATCAGAGTCAGGGGTCTCCCAGAGGCGACACAGGACAATGACCTAGAATCTACCCTAGAAGGCCTCTTCAATATGCTTCTGGGCGAGCCATCTACCCACAAAATTAAATTTGATAGAGCTCACCGGGCCCTACGACCCAGGAACTCTTCCGGTCCACCTAGAGATGTCATCTGCTGCTTGCATGACTATACCTTGAAGGAAAGCATCATGGCCAAGGCCCGTTCCCTTCGAGAACTGGATTTCTATGGTGCCCAAATACAGCTCTTCCCGGATCTCTCCTGGATTACCCTCCAAAAGCGACGGCTCCTGCGGCCTCTGCTGACTACCCTCAAGGATCATGATGCTTCCTACAGATGGAACTTTCCGTTTGGTCTTACTGCAAGACGGGATGGACGCTCTGCTGTTCTCCGAAGTCTGGCGGATTTACCTACATTTTGTGACACCTTGGACCTCCCAGTCCCCAAAATCTCTGACTGGACGGTGGCTCCCCCACCACCTCCCCCGCCATCCATCTGGCACTCGGCTAGCCAGAAGAGGCGCCGTCCCAGATCCGAGAGTTCCCGCTCCTCCCCTGGTCCTACTGGCTGAGTTCCCCCCCCCCCCCCTCCAAAATTTATTATAGTGATTTACATTGTTACTGATATTCTGGGTCCCTACTTTCCGTTACTCATTTGTTATATGTAGCTGTGTGGTTTTATTTGACCCTCCTCTTCGGAGTGTTCCTATGTTCTTTATTCCCCTCAGGTGGCGCCCTCTTCCCCCGTGGGGCTGCCAGTTGACAGCCATGGTGCTGTTTTGGCATTTTTTTTTGCCTCGTTACAGGCCGCTTAGGCTTGTTCTTTGGGCCATGTGCCCTTCCTTTTCTTGGTTACATTTTTCTGTTTTTTGTTGTTTTTATGTGTCTATGTGTTTTCCCTCTTGTTCCCCCCCCCCCCCCTTTTTTTCTCCTTTACCACCTAGGATTCCACGTTGGCCGATGCTGCTCTGGAAACTGATCCCTTCCACTCGTTGGGACAGAGTGAGTACCCCCATCATCGTTAGTGTTCTCTTATCCCTTCCTAATGGCTAAGTGCATATCTCTTAATGTCAAAGGCCTAAACTCTAACACCAAAAGACGCCTTCTCCTGAGGGAACTTCGCAACCTGCACGCGGATGTTGCCTTCCTTCAGGAGACGCACTTCGATCAGGAGGCATCTTTTAGATTTGCCCGCCATTCTTATCCCACTGTTGCTTCGGCCTCTAGAGGCAATAAGACGGCGGGAGTAGCTATCCTATTTTCTCACAGGTGCCCCATGCAGATTTCCTCCTCATATTCTGACCCAGGGGGAAGATATGTTATTGTGGACGGCACCCTACAAGGCCGCCAATTTATTTTCTGCAACGTCTATGCCCCTAACCGCTCCCAGATACCCTTCCTCCGTAGGGTTCTCAATCGATTGGCGAAATACCCTCCGGCTCCACGGATCCTTGGAGGGGATTTCAATTTGCCGTTCTCTGAGATAATGGATAGGCACTCAGTAGACGGCCGGCCTACCCCTACGGAACAGGCTAAACTGTCAGCAGCATTCCGCAAGCTCATACGTGCTCATAAGCTTTATGACCTTTGGCGGCTCGACCACCCTACGGAGCGGGGGTATACTTTCTTCTCCCATCCCCACAAACTCCACTCTCGCATTGACTACCTCTTTGGCAACATTCCTACTGTACGATTGCTCCAGAGTGCGACCATAGACCCCATTTCCTGGTCTGATCATGGCCCCGTGATAGTACACTTCAAGGCCATTCTCTCCCCTACGCGACACTGTCACTGGCGTATGAATGATACCCTTTTAAAAAATCAGATTACCAGAGACTCTATCAAGACTGGTATCTCTAATTACTTCTCGGAAAACAAGGGGTCTGTTGCCTCTGAAGGGGTTCTATGGGAGGCCCACAAAGCAGTTGTCCGGGGTCATTGCATAGCAATAGGATCCCGCCAGAAAAAAGATTCCATGATAGCCATTCAGAATGCTAAATCTGCCATAGCTTCCCTGGAACAGCGTCTGGCCCACCGTCCCTCCCTGGGTGTCCTGCGGAGACTTGTGGCGGCTCGAGAAAAACTCAAAGACCTTTCGCTGCAAAAGGTGGAGAAGCTTCTCCTCTACTCTAAGCAGCGCTTCTATGAAAAGGGCAATAAGGCTCATACTCTCCTGGCGAGGATGCTCAACGACCGGGCTGCCGCACAGTCGCCGCAGGCTCTCAGGGATACAACGGGGACCCTACACTATCACCCTAAAGACATCTCCTCTATTTTCCACCAATTCTATTCTAAACTTTACTCCCTCCCCTCAACCTTACCATTGGACCTGGAGGCCCGTTCCCGATGCCTTTCTGATTTCCTTAGCGAGTGCAATCTGCCTTCCCTGACCGCTAGTGCGCTCGAGGAATTGAACGCGCCGATCACCGTGGAGGAACTTGCAGAGGTTCTTAAGGCCCTTCCATCGGGGCGGGCGCCTGGGCCAGATGGCTTCTCCTACCTCTACTACAAAACTTTTTCTTCTGAACTGTCCCCTAAACTGCTTTCTCTCTATAACTCCTTTCTCCAGGGATCTCCTATCCCTACTTCCATGTCTCACTCTTTCATCACTCTTATCCCCAAACCTGGCAAGGACCCCCTGGATTGCTCCAATTACCGGCCGATTGCCCTCCTAAACTCAGACTTTAAAATATTCACTAAATTGCTGGCTACTCGATTGGGGTATTGGCTCCCTTCCCTAGTTAATGCAGACCAGGTGGGGTTTGTGCCGGGGAGACAGGGTGGGGACAACACGAGGAGGGCTATCGACCTCATTGATGTTGTTAATCAACAAGAAGAGAGTGCCCTTGTGTTGAGCTTGGATGCTGAAAAGGCCTTTGACCGTCTTGGGTGGCCTTTTATGTTTGAGGCATTGCAATGCTATGGCTTCTCTGGGCCTTTCCTAACGGCGGTCAGGGCCTTGTACTCCAATCCCACAGCGGCACTTAAATTTCCTCATATGTTGTCTGAGACCTTTTCCCTTCCGAATGGCACCCGCCAGGGTTGCCCTCTGTCACCCCTGCTTTTTGTTCTTTGCATCGAGCCCCTGGCGGCGGCGATTCTAAACTGCCCGGACATCAGAGGTGTGTCGGTCAGAGGCAAGGAGTTTAAAATCATGTTATTCGCAGATGATGTCCTCCTCACCCTGTCAGACCCGCTCATTTCCCTCCCGAACCTACATTCCCTCTTGGGTACGTATGGTCGCCTATCGGGATACAAAGTCAATACCTCTAAATCTGAAGCTATGCCCCTAAATCTGCCGGACCCCTTGATTGCCCAGCTCAGCTCAAACTTCAAATTTAAATGGACCTCTACCTCCATTAAATATTTAGGTATCCGCCTCACTCCCTCCTACCCGTCCCTATACTCAGCTAACTACCCAGCCCTCTTCCGAGATATACGGAACCTCCTGACTAAATGGTCCCCCCACTATATTTCGCTCCTAGGCCGTGTGGCGGCAGTAAAAATGACCATCTTACCTAAACTTCTATACTACTTTGAGACGCTCCCGGTCCGTATCCCCCTCTCAGAGCTGCGTTCTGTCCAAAGAGCAGTATTCAAGTTTATCTGGGCGTCCAAGGGGCACCGCATCCCCAATTCGGTTATGATGAGTAGCAGATCTCGAGGAGGGCTGGGGGTCCCTAACTTTCTCCACTATTATTGGGCGGCACACCTACGCCAAATCACGGCATGGTCCAAATATTTGGCGTACAAGAAATGGGCGGAAATTGAAAAAATATGGCTAGCTCCCTTCCATCCTAACTCTTTCTTGTGGCACTCTTCACCGCCTAGCTTCTCACATCTCTCGCTCTTGGGACCTATCCGTTTTACCCTCCATATATGGTCCTCATGTTCTGCCAGGTTTGGGCTCACCTCCTCTGCTTCCCCCCTGAACTCTTTCTTGCTCTTTCCAAATTTCCCTCCTGGTCTTCAGTCCCATACTGTCAAACTCTGGGGATCGAAGACACTCTTTCAGTTTGCCGACATAGTTGATCCCATATCTCGTACACTTCTTCCTTATGATAAATTGGCTGACAAATATGCTCTCCCTTCCTCAGCGCACTTTATGTACCTCCAGCTCCGACATTTTATGATGTCGCGTCTAGGAGCCCTCACAGTTTCTAAACCTTCGGCTTTTGAGCAACTAGTCAGAATGGGGACTTCAACCTCGGGCCTTATCTCTGACATCTATCGCATCCTGGGCTCCCCAGCTGCGGATACCCAGGTACAGCACGCCTATATGACTAAATGGGAAATGCTTTTAGGGAGGACTTTGCCTCCAGAGTGCTGGGCCGCTATATGGGACAGGGCTGCCACCTCCTCCATATGCACTACCTACAAGGAATCCCATTATAAAGTCCTGATGTTCTGGTACCGCACGCCGGAGGTACTTCATAAGTTCAATGCCTCAATATCCCCATTATGTTGGAGATGTGCTAGAGTATTAGGCTCCCAGTTCCATATCTTCTGGGAATGTGGGCTTATCCGACCCTTCTGGCGGGAGGTGTGCGAGATATCATCAGCTGTCCTCGGTGTTAAAATCCATAGGGACCCAGGCCTCTGCCTCCTCAACCTTTTCCCCAAAACTATCAGGAAGAAACAAGCTAAATTGCTATTGGTCCTTCTGACTGCAGCCAAGTCCCTAATTGCCAAATGCTGGAAGCAATCGACTTCACCTTCCATTCCACATTTTAAGGCTAGAGTCAGGGAGTTACGCTCTCTTGAGCGCCTTACGGCATCCCTGAATAACCGGTTGGAGGCCTTCGACTCTATCTGGGCTCCTTGGGACTTGTACTCCTCCCCGGCGGCTCCTGCCTCTGGTTCATCCTAGATTCCCGTCCTTGTCCGTCTGTTCCCGTCTTTGTCTTCCCCTGTCCTTGTCTTCCCCCCTCCCCCTCCCCCCCCTCATCATTCCCTGCTCCCTTCTCGTCCTACGTCTGTGGCTTGTTCTGTGTTGTTTCGTTACTGGCTTAGTATGGTCTATGGACCTTACCCAAACGGACATTGTTTTTTCCAAACCCTGTTCGGGACCTGGTAACTGTTGTTTTATTACGGTTTATTATTCTGGACTTCCTACCTGTTCCTGCCTAAGGGTTAAGTTACCTCCTTGACATTTATGTTACACATTTTAACAATGTCCTGCTGCTTTTACTTGTGCTCCACCCAGGTTGTACAATTCTATGTCTGTCTTTTTTGAAAACTAATAAAAATTACAATTGTTAAAAAAAAAAAAATATATATATTAATATACAAATGAATAGATGCATACAATGAGCATAAGAGATATATGAGATATGTGAATAAGAGATATATGAGATATGTGAATAAGAGATATATGAGATGTGTGAATATAAGAATAAAAAGTCTATATAGGTTGAGATCAGAATGCAGTCTCTAGGTGAGGAATTCATCTGTAGATATATATACACAGTACGGATAGTGTGGGGTTAAAAACAAAGGTAGGTAGTCTATAATGCATAAGGTATAGAGTCATACAGTTTGGAGCAGGGTAGTCATCCAAAAGTGGAAGGGATGCTAGATATCTGTGTTCTTAATGAGACCTAGAGAGGTTGAATGAATGAAACAGTCTAATGTGTCTGTCTTGATAGTGGTGTCTAATGTTGGGTTCTAATTTCAGGAAGGGAACCTGAGTCCGTCACCACGCTGATAAGCAGCCGGGCAGGTGACGGGCTGTGGGGAAGGGCCCCAGGGACCAAGGGAGGTCTGATTAAATGAAGCCGAAGATCTCCAGTTCTTCGTTGAGGCCTTTTGGAGCTACAGTTTCGAGGTCATAAATGAATCTGGATTCTGCCCTGGACATAGATGCAATATAATCGCCCCCTCTCCAACTGTGTTTGATTGCTTGAATTGCTATAAATTTGATTCCTGTGACATCACAATTATGGAATTGTTTGAAGTGCATCAAGAGAGGATGTTTTTCGTTTCCTTTTTTGATGTTATAGAAATGTTCATGTAGGAGGGTTTTTAATTCTCTCTTTGTGCGATCTACATATTGTTGGAGCAGGGGCATTCTAGTAAATAGATTACTCATTTGGTGTGGCATGTAAGTAGTTCTCTTATGGTCCATGTGAAGTCATTGTTGGTAGATGTCACAGTAGTTGTTTTCTTTGGGAAATTTGTTCTCGTGCAGCAAAAACCAGTGCTGCATCTGAAGAAGCCTTGTGAAGATAGCCATGTGGTGGTTCTGGGTTTGATGTTTGTATTTCTGATCGTGGGTGCCACTTTCAGGCCTAGGTTGGGTGCTTTTGTGTACACTATAGGTGGTTTCTTGGGAAGTACTGGTGCTAATACTTTATCTTGGCATAATATTAGCCAGTTCTTGTGTAGGATCTTCTCTATTTTCTTATATTCGGGATTAAATGGTAGAATAATTTTTGAGGTGTTTTCCTGTTGAGAGGTTTCACCATGACTGGGTATTTTTTCTTCAAAGAACTTTGATCTGTCCATATTTTAGATCTTGGTTAATGAGTTTTGTATTGTGTTTTCTGGATTTTGTTTGCATCTAAATAGTTCTGTAAGGTTAGACGCCTCTGTGTGGAAAGTTTCTTCATTTGTGCAATTACGTTTTAACTGCCTGAATTGGCTCGTGGGGATATTGAGAAGCCACCGTGGGAGGTGGCAGCTGGAGAACAAAATGTAGCTGTTTCTTGCCGTAGGTTTGGTATATGTCTGGCATATAAGTTTGTCAGTTTGTGCTGATATGGATAGGTCTAAAAATTCTACGCTCTCGGAACTGATATGTGGTGTAAATTTCAAATTATATTGGTTGATGTTAAGTTGTGAGATGAATGTTTCTAACTCTGTCTTGGGCCCTCTCCAAAATAGGATAGTATCGTCTATGTATCTTTTCCAACAAATTAAGTCTGATTCTAGGTATGGTGTAATGGTTTGGGATTCCCAGTATGCCATGAATAGGTTTGCGTTATATGTTTGCTATTCTTATTTTTATTTTTTATTGTGTTTTTTAACTTTTATACCATCACTGCTATGTTTATTTTTATTGTTATTTCCATTTTTTATTTTTTACCCTAAAGTTTTCACATAACCTTTTTTATGCACTCTGGAACAAAGCTGATATTACTCAGCAATCCAGTTCAGCCTTTTAGAACCACCCAGAGGATGTGGCAATCTAATTAACCAATTAAGACATCAAGACACTCATATATAAATTCGAGATACCTACTACCATAACTCTAACCCTTTTTTGCTGTTGAGAAAAGAGCCAAGAGGGCTCTGAAACGCGTCCAGCCGATTCCCCAGCTTTACTGTAATCCATATCATAAGATTACATCCACAGAAGTTTTCCAAACTAACGGCCGAATTTGTAATTGCCATCAAAAATCCACGAGGTCCCGTGGGTACCAAGCTCATCTGAGTATGCGCAAGACATCCACTCTTAAAATCTGAAGGCAAACCCCGCTACAGGCACCTGCTACACCGTTTGGAACAGCACCAGATCATGCCGCAAAGAAAAGGAAAAGCTCCACACCGAACCCGACCTGGCCTGAAACCAGTAACCGACGGAAGGGTGAGAGGTGCACATCGCACCAAAAGCTACTTTCTCTATCAAGCATTATTTGCCTTGCATTTACCAACGGCGTTTGTCTTAAACAGTTCAAGTGCTGTACCACACCAAATACTGCTTTTTCCCACTAGTGACTACGAGTTCAGTGAGGAATTTCACACTATCCAAGCGGCTAATGCAGTACTGACACTGACACAGTGTCAAACAAGGGAAGGCAGCTAGCGCTGGCCATCACCGCTGCCTGCTTTCCACAACAATTGCCTGAATTGTAAATATTACAACTCGTACTGAGTAATTACTTAATGACTGTACAAACATTGTACACACTTAACAAGATCCAATTACCAGCATAATATCAGCCACTGATGATCAATCACAACTAATTGCCTGGTTACAACTCCATTCATTACTTCAGAGTAATTCAATTACCTTCTCACTACAAAGATTTTACAGACTGTGTAAAGACAAACCACCGTATATCTGCAGAGCCGACAATACTCAAACTGCTCTGTTTTTACCTCTTCTTTTTCTTTTTTCCTTTTTCTTTTTTCTTTTTATTAAATTTAGAACTCATTTTTTCATTCATTTATTTATTTATTTATTTTTTATCTATTTATTTTTGTATTTTTTTATTTATTTTTTTATTTTTTTTCATTCCTTATTTTTCATTTTTATTTTTTCATGTTGTTTGCTATTTTATTAGCATTTTTAAATATATTCTTGTCATTTTTTGTGTTATCTTCTGGTACCAGATTAACCTTTTGTAGACATCCCATGTTTTTATATGTAAAATAAATCTATTTCTATATTCTATATTGCAACATACTACTTGTGTACTTTCCTACATTTTTATCTCTATATGTACACATGCTGATTCATATGCATTGTCTGGTGTTTCAGATATAACCTATTTAGAGGATTTACTAATCTTAAATCTTATACCTGCATTTCTAACTAGAGGACCTCCACTTTACTGTTTACATAAGCTGATAGCAGACTGTGAGAGATATAGTCTGAAAAATATCTATATGTATATGTATACTCAGGTATAGCTCGTACTGCCATATGGTATTCATTATATATATATATATATATATACTTGAATGTGTCTTTGTTCTCTTAAGAGTTGGGAGGGGGGGAGCGAGTTGTCTGGGTGTCACATAACTTAGGAACTCATCAGCATAAGACCCTTCCGAGTAGGCAAATAGCCAATTGTGCCAGTATTAACCCATGATGTAACCACCCTTTTCCTGTACGTCATAACTAATATAAGAACTGTTGTTTGTGTAATAAAGCAGAATTCTTTTGCATTGATACCAATTGCTATTGGTGTCTGTGTGAATCTGTATGAGCGCTCATACTATTATTTGATAATTTGGATACCGCACAAAGAGGAAGAAATCGCTATTAGTGCGATAACAATTTTGGTGCCGTGACTCGGATGATCTAGATTTAAATGGCGTTTGTTCAACTGTACCAGAGATAAGCTTTAAGGGGGAACATTAGATGAGATCACAGCTGCAGCAGAGTTAAGAAAGCCTTATTTCTTACACTCTCCTCTTGGTTCCCGCTTAGCTTGTCCCTAAGTGTTGACCTAATGCTATTTAGGGTTCACTTGTACTGGATCTAGATCTAAATTAAGAACCCTAAGATCCCCTCTTTGTGTTGGTAGTGTTAAAAGTCTGTGTTTTGTAGAAAGAATATTCGGTACCATTCGGATATAACGCAGTACGTGAGACGTAATACGTAATACGTAGTATTGTGTATTGTTTAAGGGCTCCCTCTAGAGGCTGTTATATAGAAACTGCATAAAGAAATTGCATGTAAATAGAAAGTGAGTTAGAACTGTCTGTAACTGTGAATAAAGAACCCATACATTAGTTAGCCTCACTCTCGCAGCTGAGTATTAGTCAGCCGTCCAGGAGCTTTGTGTGTGGTTAGAGTACACCGAGTACTGTTTGGCCCGGTCGATGCTGAGTATTAGTCAGCCGTTAAGGAGCTGCGTGTGTGGTTAGAGTCCACCGAGTACTGTTTGGCCCGGTCGATGCTGAGTATTAGTCAGCCGTTAAGGAGCTGCGTGTGTGGTTAGAGTCCACCGAGTACTGTTTGGCCCGGTCGATGCTGAGTATTAGTCAGCCGTCCAGGAGCTGCGTGTGTGGTTAGAGTTCACTAAGTTTTGAAAAAAATGGGTAATTCTAATGTTACAGGTGGTAGCGTAACAGCTGCCCAATTAATGGAGGACAGAGAAGGTAAAGATGCAGTTAAAAAGTTGAAATCGTTTATGCAAGCCTTAGGGATGCCAGAAGGTGGTAGATTGAAGGAAGAATTGTGGAAAGAGATATTGCAGGAAAAGAGAGGTTGGTTGAAGGATAATAATCGTCTAGAACAAGCAGAATTATGGTGGAAGATATCTTTAGAAGTGACTGATGGAAAGTTGAAAGAAATTGAGAAACATGGACATTTTTTTTATATGAGAAGATGTCTGAAAACAAAGAGTGTGTTAGCTCTTCAGCACAGGGAGGGGCAGCCCCCGCCACCGTGTGTAATGCTCTTTCAACAGGAACTCCCTCCATCGAGCAAATCATTCCAATCCAAAATCCTCCAGCTTCAATCCCAAATGGTATACCTTCTATGGTGCATACTGCTCCACCCCCATATGGTGGGGGTTGGGAGTGTAGTTGTAGACAAAAGAATCCTGACTGGAGAGAGACTTGTTGTAAATGTACTACACCCAAAAGTTGGCTAAGTCCTGTTATAACAGCCAGTACTGGCCTTTACCCTATTGTATGTGCAAATAATTCTTCCCAATTATATGTACCACCAAAACCAAGTATGCCTACTATAGCTGCACCTATAATGACTACGGGAGGTTCCTCACATGCACCCCTTGAATATAGTAATCCACCATCACTTCTACCCTATTCAGATAGAAGTGCACCACAGTCACAGGAAAGTGCAGCAATGGTTTTGGAAGATAGAGATTTTAGGTCCGAGGGAACATTATCTGCACCAAACAAATCTAGATCAAATCCTTTTTGGCACACATCCCGGCAACCAAGTTATGGGATTGGCCCCCTTAGGGGACCAAATGATCATCCTGCTGAGCCTGCCTATCGCCCTTGGTCCCCTAGTGAGATGCTAGCAATAATGAGCAGAATTCCTAATCCAGAGGAGTTGCCTTTTTGTAGAGAGATGGCAAAGATTAGGAAGGCTTTTTCATGTAGTTGGAGGGATTTGGAGGAATTGGTGCAGTGTAAAGCTGGGGATTCGTTTTCTCAACTCATTGCTTCTGCTGTGGGCTCGTGATGGGGATGATACAACTTTCCAGTCTGGAGAGCGATATATAGTCAGACTTACTGAGTGGGGGAGGAAGAGGCTAGCAGGTGAGTCAGCCACCTTGTCTGATATGCAACAAGACAAGACAGAGAGTGTGGAGAAGTTTTATACTAGACTGCAGCAGAGATGGATGGATTTGGGCTTTGAAAATACCTCAGAGATGCACGGTAGAATTTTGACTGCTGCTTTTGTAGAGGGTCTTAGAGAAAACATTCGTAAAGGTTTGGTATTGGCCAGACCTGAGTGGAGGTCTCTACAACCTCCTATTCTGTTGCAATTTGCTAAAGGAGTGGAAGTAGAATTCACCAAAAGACCTAGAGCGGGTAAGGCTGCTTATCAGCTCCACCCAGAAGAGGGAAAGGGAGGAATATTTCGACGCAGGGGTAGGTGTTTCAACTGTGACAGATATGGACATTTTAGGCGTGAGTGCCGTGCACCTCTCCGCCCCAGAGAGGAGGAAACAAATGGGCGCTCTTAGCAAATGGAACGCCCATAGGGAGTTGCCAATGCAGAGTCAAATGCTGTGTCTCTATTATCTATGCCAGCCTTTCAGACTCTATTGCACTGAGTCTCTTGGCCACGCGTCAGCTGTCCTCACTCAAGCAAGGGCGGGCAAACAACATCCTGTGGCCTATTACGCTACTCTGCTGCCTCTGGAGGGGGGAGGGAGTAGTAGTATGAGTCACCTAGCACAGTATCTTCCTGACTCAGAGGAGTCACATGACTGTCTCCAATTAATGTCCCAAGAGACGGCAGGGTTTGATCATGTGGTAGACACCCCCCTAGAAAACCCAGAAATGGAGCTCTTTGTGGATGGATCGCGGTATGGTGTCCAGGGAAAATTTTATACTGGGTACGCAGTTGTTACCCAACATGAACTCGTCAAGGCAGAACCCCTGCCTCCTCATATGTCTGCACAAGAGGCCGAACTCAAGGCTTTGGAAGAGGCCTGCAGATATGCGGAGGGAAAAACTGCAAACATATTCACTGATTCCAGATATGGGTTTGGGATTGCCCATGATTATGGTCCCATCTGGAAGGCTAGAGACTTTCTCACAGCAAATGGCAAGCCAATTAAAAATAGCAAGGGTGTAAAGGCCCTAATGGATGATTTGCTGTTGCCAAAGAAGGTGGCCATTGTTAAGGTCAAAGGCCACTCTTCAGACAAAACCCCTGAAGCTCGAGGGAACCATCGGGCTGATCAGGCAGCGAAAGCTGCTGCACAAAATCCCAGACATGACCCTGCAGGGATTGCAGCCGTACAACAAGACATTTCTCTGCCAGTTGATTTTGAAATGCTTAAAACATTGCAATCTCAGGCCAGTAAGGAAGAAAAGTCTGGGTGGGAAGAGAAAGGAGCTAAGATGAATCCTGAGGGAGCATGGGAACTAAAAAGGAAATTGTGTTTACCCCGTGCCCTGTTTCCTGTCACAGCTCAGGCCATCCATGGCAACACCCACTTGTCAAAGACTGCAATGTCTGATCTTGTGGATAAATATTGGTATGCCCCAGGATTTAGTGTTGCAGCAGCCAAGTTTACCCAGGCTTGTATGATTTGTGCCCATCACAATGTGGGAAAAACTGTAAAAACACCTTTGAGACACACCCCCAGGCCCAATTTCCCCTTCCAAAGACTACAAATCGACTTCATGCAACTGCCCAAAGTCGGGACCCTTGAATATGTACTAGTGTGTGTAGACCTATTCTCGGGATGGCCAGAGGCATATCCAGTGGCCAAAGCCACTGCGAAATCTGTTGCCAAGAAATTGATTAACGAGATAATTTGTCGTTATGGGGTCCCAGAGACAATTGAAAGTGACCGTGGTACACATTTCACAGGGGAGGTCATGAAGGAAATCAGGGGGGCCCTGGGCGTTGAGCAAGCCTTCCATACAGCCTACCATCCACAAAGTAGCGGTAGAGTAGAAAGACTGAATGGAACTATCAAATCTAAGCTGCAGAAAGCTATGGCTGAGCTGAAAAAGCCATGGACAGAGTGCCTACCCCTAGCACTCTTCTCCATTCGGTATACCCCTAACCGAAGGACAGGCCTCAGCCCTTATGAAATTCTTTTTGGAAATTCCCCTAGGCTAGGGCTTTATTTTCCACAACTCCAGATGCAGAATAGTAACCTTACTGACTATGTTATCTGTCTCACAAACCGATTGTCTAACATATATTCCCAAGTGTTTGCTTCTCTTCCAGATCCAGAAAGCATAGAGGAGACCCACTCTCTACAGCCAGGAGATTGGGTAGTGGTGAAAAAGCACGTCCGAAAAACTCTAGAACCACGGTTTGAAAGTCCACACCAAGTTCTGCTGACCACCGCCACAGCTGTCAAATTGGAAGGAAAACCCAATTGGATCCACGCATCCCATTGCAAGAAAGTGCCTGAACCGTCACCAGAATGATCTTCAGGGGCGTAACTGTCCTGCATGTGTTGATATGTTTTGTGTATTTTATAAAAGGAGAACCTAGGACTGATAAAATCCCTACCTTTTTGTTCCACCAAGACGAAACAAAAACTGCTAGGTTTGACTTTTGTAGTGTAGTTGACTATGGGCCAAAGGACAAAATAAATAAGGACACATGGCTCTGGCCGGACAAGTATATATGTGTGACTGAACCAAACTCTATGGCATGTGGAAAGTGGGGATTGGTGGGATGGAACACTAGTCCAAATAGTTGGGGATATACTCCGACAGGAGCCACCTTGAGGGTTAACAAAGGGGAAAACCTATTGCAGAGAATGACACTCATAAAAGCAATCCCATCTGATAACTGCAGGTAGGATAGATGTAACCCTCTGCTCCTATCAATTAGAAATCCCACTCAAGAAGATTCAGGGACTTATGTCCTAGGAGCAGTGGTAGAGGGCAAAGATCCCATAGGTCAGTTCAAGATAATGGTAATAGGCAAAGATACACAGGCAAATCCTACCCCTCTGCCAATATTTGGTGTTAAATACTTGGGCAATCTTAAATACGAAGATAAGTTAGCCATCGAGACTGGGTTCTCCGATACCAACTTATGGGTAGAATGGGTACGTTATACAGCCCTTTCTCAGGATAAATCTGACTGTATTGCCTGTGCTGCAGCTCGTCCCCATTTAGGAACTGTACCTTTTCCATTAGATGATATCGCTGATCCTGAAGGTCTCAAGTGCATCCTTAGGCTATGTTCACACTACGTATATTTCAGTCAGTATTGTGGTCCTCATATTGCAACCAAAACCAGGAGTGGATTAAAAACACAGAAAGGATCTGTTCACACAATGTTGTAATTGAGTGGATGGCCGCCATTTAATGGCAAATATTTGCTGTTATTTTAAAACAACGGCTGTTATATTGAAATAATGGCAGTTATTTACCGTTATATGGCGGCCATCCACTCAGTTTCACCATTGTGTGTTTTTAATCAACTCCTGGTTTTGGTTGCAATATGAGGACCACAATACTGACTGAAATATATGTAGTGTGAACCCAGCCTTTAGATGTATTCTAAAACTGTTCCTATTAATAAGATGGCCCCACGTTGTAAAACCCTAGCATTATTATATCCTGCAGTAAAGGAGGAAGATCATATGGGATTTGGTGTTGTTCCGCACCCTGGGAACTATACTTGTTTTGAAAGCAATAGTGTAGGACTACCCCTTGGTGCTTTCCCTCCAGGGTACTGTTCACACATTGTACAACTCACTGACCCAAGCAATAGAAGTGACGATTATCTAGATAGATGGTTTATTAATCAAATAAAACAGCATGCAGATATCTGGTGGATGTGTGGAGACTTAAAACTCCGACCCAGGATGCAGACAGAATGGGTAGGCCAGTGTGCTTTAGTTAAGATACTTATGCTTTTCCAGATATTTTCCCCACCTAAATGGAATGAGGTCAATCACGAACGTAGTAAGAGATCACTCCCAACATCCTTTGACCCACATGTCTATATTGATGCAATAGGAGTTACATAGTTACATAGTCAATACGGTTGAAAAAAGACACATGTCCATAAAGTTCAACCAAGGAGGGGATGGATACAGGGAAGGGGGAGGGGTGATAGGTTCTATACATATGCATTTATATTATTTTGCTCTAAGAACTTGTCTAGCCCTGTTTTGAAGCCCTCTACTGTTTTTGCTGTGACCAGATCCTGTGGTAGACTGTTCCACAGATTCACAGTTCTCATGGTAAAGAAGGCTTGTCGCCTCCGGAGATTGAACCTTTTTTTCTCCAGGCGGAGGCAGTGCCCCCTTGTCTCTCCAGGCGGAGGCAGTGCCCTCTTGTCCTTTGAGGGGGTTTTACCTGGAACATCTTTTCCCCATATTTCTTGTAGGGGCCATTTATATATTTAAATAAGTTAATCATATCTCCCCTTAAACGTCTCTTCTCCAGACTAAACAAATGTAATTCTTTTAATCTCTCCTCATAACTAAGATGCTCCATTCCCCTTATTAGTTTAGTTGCCCGTCTTTGTACCCTCTCCAGCTCTAGAACATCCTTTTTATGAATCGGGTTCCAAAACTGGACGGCATACTCCAGATGAGGCCGCACCAAAGCTTTATAAAGCGGTAATATTATATCCCTGTCCCGTGAGTCCATGCCTGTTTTAATGCATGACAATATCCTGCTGGCCTTAGAAGCAGCTGACTGACATTGTGCTGTTCTGTAGTCTATTATCTACAAATACACCCAGATCCTTCTCTATCAGTGACTCTCCCAGAGTAACTCCCCCCAGGACATATGATGCATGCGGGTTATTAGTACCCAGGTGCATAACTTTACATTTATCCACATTGAACCTCATTTGCCAAGCGGACGCCCAAACACTCAGTGTGTCTAAGTCATCCTGTAACATCTGCACATCCTCCATAGACTGTACTGTACTACAAAGCTTGGTGTCATCTGCAAAGATAGAAACATTGCTGTTAATTCCATTCTCAATATCATTAATAAACAAGTTAAACAGAAGAGGGCCCAGTACTGACCCTTGGGGTACACCACTTATTACCGGGGACCATTCGGAGTAGGAATCATTGACCACCACTCTCTGGGTACGATTATTAAGCCAGTTGTCAATCCAGTTACACATTAAATTTTCCAAACCGATAGACTTTAACTTACCCATCAGACGTCCATGAGGAACTGTGTCAAACGCTTTTGCAAAATCCAGGTACACGATATCCACAGCTGCGCCCCCATCCAGGCTTCTACTTACCTCTTCATAGAAACATATCAGGTTGGTTTGACAGCTTCTGTCCTTAGTAAATCCATGCTGGTTATCACTTATAATACTATTAGCCACTACATATTCCTGGATGTAGTCCCTTATAAGCCCCTCAAATAGTTTCCCCACAATGGGCGTTAAGCTTACAGGTCTGTAGTTACCTGGGGAAGTTCGAGAGTCCTTTTTGAAAATCTGCACTAAATTTGCCTTACGCCAGTCCCTCGGCACAATACCAGTAAGCAAAGAATCAATGAATATTTTATACAAGGGTAGAGAAATTACAGAACTGAGTTCCCTAAGAACTCTGGGGTGCAATCTATCAGGCCCTGGAGCTTTGGTTACATTGAGTTTATTTAATTTATCTTGGATCATATCTATAGTAAACCAGTTCAGTACATTACATGTGTTAGCAGCACTGGCCCCACCCACCTCAGTACTGGCCCCACCCACCACAGCTCCATCCTCTTCTTTTGTATATACAGAACTGAAGAACCCATTAAGTAACTCAGCTTTCTCCTGATCCCCAGTTATTAATTCCCCTTCACCATTATTTAGGGGTCCTACATGCTCTGACCTTGGTTTTTTTGCATTAAAATATTTGAAGAATTTTTGGGGGTTTCTTTTGCTTTCTATAGCTACCTGCCTTTCATTGTGAATTTTTGCTGCTTTTATTACATTTTTACAGGTTTTGTTGACTTCTTTGTAATGTTTAAAGGCTACAGCTGACCCCTCTGATTTGTATTTTTTGAATGCCCCTTTTTTTTCATTTATAGCCCTTCTAACCTCGGTTGTCGCCATGTGGGATTGGATTTTAACCGTTTATATTTGTTACCCATAGGAATATATTTGGTAGTACAGTTATTTAATGTGGATTTGAAGATTTCCCACTTATTAGCTGTATCCGTATGTGACAGCAGCCGCTCCCAGTCTATGCCCTGAAGTTCTGCCCTTAACCCAGGGAAATTGGCCCTTTTAAAATTAAGAGTTTTTGCCCTCCCAACATGTTTTTCTTTTCTACACTTTAAGCTAAAAGTCCCTATATTGTGGTCACTATTCCCCAGATGTTCATGGACAGTGACATCCCCAACCAGCTCAGCGGTGTTAGAAATAACCAGATCCAACAAGGCATCACTTCTAGTTGGCTCCTCCACAAACTGGCCCAGAAAATTATCCTGCAGGAGGGTAAGAAATTCCCTCCCCTTTCTGGTTTTAGCTGAACCATGACCCTAATCTATATCAGGGTAGTTGAGGTCCCCCATTACCACTACTGTCCCCTCCCGGGCAGCCCGCTCTATTTGTCTATTCAACTGACCATCTACCTCCTCAGTAATGTTGGGGGGTCTATAGATTACACCAAGAATAATTTTTTCACTCTTTACCTCCTTCTGTAGTTCTACCCACAATGCTTCCACATCATCACAGTCATCTCCCACTATTGCATCTTTTACACTCACTTTAATATCATTTCTGACATACAGACATACTCCTCCTCCCCTTCTGCCCACCCGGTCCCTTCTGAACAACGTAAATCCCTGAATATTGACAGCCCAGTCATGTGAGGAGTCCAGCCATGTCTCAGTCACACCAACCACATCAATGGACTCCACCAGAACCAAGGCCTCCAGCTCCCCCATCTTGCTGGCTAGACTTCTGGCATTAGTAACCATACACTTTATATTACCATCGAGTTTAACCGCTTCATTATAAGAAATAGGATTTATTACTGTGCTGTGGCTACAATCATCCTCACTGTTCATCTGCAACATATGGATCTCCCTATGCACTGCTCTTATCCTCCCCCCACAGGACCCTTCTCCTCCCACCTCAATGTTCTGTCCCCTCTCTAACCTATCCACCACTATATTACACACTACATTGTCCTCCCTCCACATCCCTAGTTTAAAAACCTCTCCACCCCTTCTAGGATTCTCTCCCCCAGCACAGCGGACCCCCTTCCATTAAGGTGCAAATTATCTGCGGAAAACAGTTTGTACCCCAATGAAAATTCAGCCCAGTGCTCTAAAAACCCAAACCCTTCTCCTCTACACCATGACTTGAGCCATGCATTTAACTCCCTAAGCTCCCGCTGTCTTTCCTGCGATGCGCATGGCACAGGCAGTATTCCAGAGAATACCACCTTGGAGGTCCTTCCCTTCAACTTAGCACCTAGCTCTCTAAAATTATTTTTAACAGACCTCCACCTACCTTGTATCCTGTCATTGGTTCCCACATGGACAGCGACAGCTGGGTCATCCCCAGCCCCCCCAAGTAATTTATCCACCCTTTCCACCACATGCCGAACCCTGGCACCAGGGAGACAGCAAACCATTCGGTTGAGGCGGTCTTGGCGACAAATTATTCTATCCGTCTTCCTGATTATAGAATCCCCTACAACCACCAACTGTCTAGGCCTACCTACAATACCATCCCTCCCACTACTAGTTGGACTGTTCCCCCGGCTGTTAGGGAGAACAGGTTCCACTAGAGCTGCCATTTCTGACACGGATGCCCTTGCATCATCACCTAACTTGGCAATTTTGCTTGGGCATATAGTAGAAGAAGTGGCCTTCCTTTTCTTGGATCCCTTACTGGTCCCTCTAACTACATTAACCCAGCTACTTACTTGGGCCTCCTGATCTATATCACCACCCTCCATCTCTAACCCACTAACTTCCTGCTCAGTGAGCCGAAGTTCCCTCTCAAGGTGGCCAAGTTCCCTCAGTGTTGCAATATGCTTCTCCAGATCTCTAACTCGAGCTTCTAGATGGGCAACATGCTCACATCTGTCACAGCGGTACTCACCCTGGAACACCTGCTCCAGTTGTGCGTACATGCGGCAGACTGCGCACTGAATGAAACCTTCCATCTCGCTAGCCATCATCCTCAGTGCAAACAAACAGTGAAAAAGAAAGAGATTTAGCACTTACCAGAACTTGAAACTCCTTCTTTGAACTCCTCTTTAAACTCCACTTATACAAACCACTTGTCTGCAACCACAGTGAGTGCTGAGCCTTGATTTAAGCATCTGAGATCAATTAACCCCACCCCCAGGTGCAGAGCAGACCAGAGAAAAAAAAACTGTTGAACCTGTTTAACTAAGCAGCTATGGTACTATCTATCTATGCGCTGCAGCATAGATAGATAGTACCATCTAGGGGAGTCCCAGATGAGTTTAAAGCCAGAAACCAGATAGCAGCAGGTTTTGAATCTCTCATTCCTATGATTGCCATTAATAAAAATGTAGATTGGATTAACTATCTCTATTATAATCAACAGAGATTCGTCAATTACACCCGTGATGCTGTCAAGGGAATTGCAGAACAACTAGGCTCCACCTCAATAATGGCTTGGCAAAACAGACTGGCCCTCGACAGGAGGGGTCTGCAAGATGTTCGGAGCTTCGTGTTGCACATTCATTCCCAACAACACTGCCCCTGATGATAGCATCACAAAGGCATTACAAGGACTCACAGCTTTATCAGAGGAACTGGCTCAGAACTCTGGAACTGATAATGCTTTTACCTCATGGCTTGAGAAATGGTTTGGAAGCTGGTCCAATGTAGTAGCCAACCTAGTTATCACACTTGTTGTTGTTTTTGTTATATTAAGCCTTATATGTTGTTGTGTCATTCCTTGTTTCAGGAAACTTGTCTTACACACATTCAACACATCAGTGACCTCAAACACCATGTATATGAATAGTAACCCTATCAAAGACAAAGACTATTATGATCAATTATTTCAAGAGCGCAACTCTGCCCTTAAACGAACTGATAATCTTTGATAATTGCGGGGCTGTTAGGACAATGGGAAGGCGATACCCAAGAGGATTGTGGGGGACCTGGTGAAGAAATAGGAAAGTCCAGCTCTGCGTCATTTAGGGCGAGGGTATGCACCTCACTTCGCCTTCTCTCATTGATCCTACAGTCCGCAAAAAGGAGGGAATTGTGAGAGATATAGTCTGAAAAATATCTATATGTATATGTATACTCAGGTATAGCTCGTACTGCCATATGGTATTCATTATATATATATATATATATATACTTGAATGTGTCTTTGTTCTCTTAAGAGTTGGGAGGGGGGAAGCGAGTGGTCTGGGGTGTCACATAACTTAGGAACTCATCAGCATAAGACCCTTCCGAGTAGGCAAATAGCCAATTGTGCCAGTATTAACCCATGATGTAACCACCCTTTTCCTGTACGTCATAACTAATATAAGAACTGTTGTTTGTGTAATAAAGCAGAATTCTTTTGCATTGATACCAATTGCTATTGGTGTCTGTGTGAATCTGTATGAGCGCTCATACTATTATTTGATATAATTTGGATACCGCACAAAGAGGAAGAAATCGCTATTAGTGCGATAACACAGACATAAAATGGACAATATAGAAGAGAATGAAGCGACCACTCTCCATCAATATCAACTTTATTATCGGACATAAGCACAAAGCAGGGAGGGAATAAGATGCAAAATGGGCGTTCCAGGACCGCACCAGCACCTGGTTGTCTTCCCGTCCCTCCTTGTTTTATTCTCTTCTAAATTTTACTAAAATACAAAGTCTAGAGTATCCAGTACCTGAGGATATCCATATAGGCCAAGGATCTGTGCTGCAGGAATAGTGGTGGATGAGTGGTGATCTCCAATGACACCGGCCAGCTGGCCACGGCTCCTATAAGAGTAATTCGGTATTATCTTATCCGGACCGGACAGAAGATGGATAACTTGTTTTACCACCAATCTTACATCTAAGCAGGAGTCATAGGCGTGATATCCCAGGGTAATGTTGGGCAATATGTCAGGGTTCCGATTAATATTATCAATGGCAAAGAAAAATATCAGAGAATGTATGAATCCCTGGATAGCTGGCCTATAAATAGATAAATGTAGATACAGATGAGTGATTGACTGGAGATCCTGCTTCATTTATTCACTACACTGTGTAAGTAAGATGAGATATTGCTGCTGATTGTGGGTTAGTGTTACCTGTTACCTCACCACCTGCCGAGCTCCTGTCTCCTCTTCCTCTCCCAGGTACAGCATGGAGTAAGATGGAGTCCGCATGCTGGGACACAGCCATGCCCTGTCCTCGTCTTGTAGGCCACAGCCATGTAGAAGCTTGTGGTCTTCAAGAGTAAGGGGAGGAATGGGGGGGGGGGCGTGGACTCTAGGTCCGCTGAATTTATGATTTTTTGCATGGAAAAATAAGGAAACCTGTGGCGTCGGTTTCCCTCCATGCGCACAGGATTTATATAGAGGCAGTGCACCTCTAGATAAATCTGCATACTGTCGGCACTGCAGGGACATTTTTAAGCCAGGCGACTTAAAAAATGTCCCCCTATGTGTGGGCCTACGTAAGGGAGAAATGTGTGGTGCAAGGTCTTTTACAGTAATTTGCACTGTCTGAATTTTTGAAAACTGCTGAAAAAGTTTTATTTCTTATAGGAAAGGTAAAGGCAAGGATAGAAATCGAGAAATTTGGGAAAGAGATCTAGGAGTTATAAGTGGGAAAAGTTGGGAAACTTTCTGTACAAATAGTAATAAAGTATCATTCAAAGAAGCTCATGAACTGAAACAATTCAGAATACTGCAGAAAAGCTATTGTTCTCCTCCGGTTCTGTATAAAATGGGTTTCTGTGAGACATCGGAGTGCCCAAAGTATGGGGGGCCATGGAACAGATATTATTCATATTATCTGGACATGCATTAGAATTCAGGAGTTGGCTTCCGGTTCCGGCGCCATGCTGTGAGGTCGCAGGGAAGAGCAGCTCCGTGCCTCCAAACCCGTCCCAGGCAAATAATACCCGCAATCTCCTCCCCACGAGCACCAGAGCGGGCCACCGGGTAGAGCAGACCCACATGGACTGATTTGTTAACAAAATGGGCCAGAGAGCACGATCCAAGGCAACCGGGAAAGCTGGCAAAGCGGCGCCTCGAGGCACCAAGATGGCGGGCGCGAACATGAACGCAGGAGCTGCGCTCTCTGAGGGGGAATACTCGGAACAGGAGGAAGACCAGGTACCTCTCCAGCTAGACTACAGGCAGATTGCCCTGGAGGTAGCCAAACAACTAGCCCCTGATCTGCAGGAAGCCCTCTCCTCCACAGTCGCTACCACCCTTAAGCAACTGCAGTCTGATGTGAGTCTGCATGCTGAGAGATTAGATGAGGTGGAGACCAGGCTGCAGAACATGGAGGACTTCATAGACCAAAAGTCATCCCAGCTTGCCGCCCTGGAGGAGGACAATAAGAACCTGTGGGGAAAGGTCCAAGACCTTGAGGACCGTTCCCGCAGGAATAACCTGAGAATTCTGGGGGTACCGGAATCGGTCCTAGCCAGGGACCTGAGACAGTTTTGTGAGGTAACCCTCCCCCAGCTCCTGCCACGAGATTGCGAGGTGGAAAGAGCCCATAGACTTGGCCCGGACCTCCGCCAGGGCCCGATACAATGGGTACCCAAGGCGCTATTGCCCAGGGAGAGACCTCGGCAGATTATAGTAAGATTTTTGCGCTTCACTGACAAGGTGGACATTTTGCAGGCGTTTCGGCGCCATAAAGGCGAGCTGTCATATCACAACCACAAGCTGCTGATCTTCAGTGACTTTTCTGTGGAAACAACAAGACGGCGCCGGCTGTTCTCGCCCATATGCTCTGACCTGTTCAAGAACAAAATCAAATTTGCCCTGATATACCCGGCCACCCTGCGGGTGTTCCATGACGACGGCTCCATCTCCTCGTACACCTCTCCCGACGCTGCCGCCGAAGGTCTTTCCTACATTTTACGGCCGCCGGATGGTTCCTCTACTCACCCCAGGCCGAGCGGGGGACAGTCCCCTGGAGATCTACCGCCCAGCTCTATAAGATCCCCCCCACGGCCTCCCAGCTCTTCGTGGCCCACGGAGTCGA
Source organism: Dendropsophus ebraccatus (assembly GCF_027789765.1). NCBI lineage: Eukaryota > Metazoa > Chordata > Amphibia > Anura > Hylidae > Dendropsophus > Dendropsophus ebraccatus. The sequence goes on along the minus strand of NC_091460.1, from coordinate 8,393,573 downwards.
GGAGACCCGCGACAACCCCAGAACCCCAGCCTAAAGAGCAGCGCAAGAGGAGATCATCACTTCCTTCAGGTCTGAAGGTTCCGGATCCATATCTATGGTCCGCCATGTTCAGAATGTGTTGAATGTTTTCCCGGGTCCCGAAGTTGACTTCATGTCTTACTCCCCTCAGGGGCTGACTTGATACAGATATACCTAGGGACAGATCTAGGCTGCCCCGTCAATCCCTCGGATGGGGAAGTTAGCACCAAGTCCATTTTCTCTGGGACAAGGTGTTACACACCACAAGCTCTAATTCTCTTCATTAACGGGGGCAGGGATATGCTCTCAAAGGAAGGAGACTTCAGGTTATGTGGAGGAATGCAAACCTCTGCACCTTGCCGCATGGAAAAAAGGAAGCCATGAGGCACCGTGGATCCCTACCAGACGCGGTCTGGTCCCAGCAATTAGGGAATGCCTTACTGTATGAGAAGGTTGTTTACTATATGTTATCTGTTGTTGTTCGGTTGGTTGGGGGTTGGGAAGGGGGGGAGGGGGGATGGAATAACTCGCAGAGCGCTCTCTCCATGTTGTCAGAAGGTGATCTATTCTGTTCTGTCAAGGTATGCGGATAATCTCCTGGAACGTTAAAGGGCTCAAATCTCCACACAAACGCATGATGGTCCTTCGCCATCTGAGAAAATTACGCCCTGATGTGGTCTTGTTACAGGAGACCCACCTACAATCTGAAGACTTTGACAGAATGCGAAAACTGTGGGTGGGATCAGTGTTTGGTTCTCTTTCAGATGCTCGCAAGGCAGGGGTGCTAACACTCATCAGCAAACACTTCTCCTGCTCAGTGTCCTTTATTCGATGCGATGGAGAGGGGAGGCATTGTGTTGTCAAAATACACACTGGCACAGAAGAATTCGAAATTCACAATGTATACGGTCCTAATGACTCTAATCGCTCTTTTTTTTCAGAGCTCGCGACATCAGTGCTGACGGGCCTGTCGCGGCATGTCCTGGTGTCTGGGGACTTTAATGCAGTCCCTTCCCCTCCGGAGGACAGAAAGAGAAAGCAGGTGGGTCCGGGAAGGGTGTCGGCCAACGATGCTGTCTTTGGGGACTTTATTAGCACCGTGGGTCTCACCGATATGTATGTGGCGCCATTTGCACCCGGACGGGAGGGAGTTTTCCCACTTTTCTCATGTTCACACCACTTGGTCCCGCATTGACGGCATCCTGGCATCCGCCCCCTTGCTTCCCAGAATAATAAGATCGGAAATTCATGAGATGGTAATCTCCGACCATGCCCCTGTTAGTTTAGATGTGACTGACTTGCACCCCCGCGGGTCTGACTTCCAGTGGAGGTTCCCTCTCGGGCTGGCAAGGGATGAGTCTTTTCAAGATATGCTAAGGGGTTGGTGGATGGAATACGCCTCTGATAATGCGGCCCATGCCCAAGACACCCAATTATTTTGGGATACTGCGAAAGCAGTGCTCAGGGGTAGAATAATGGCCTACGTGTCCTCCCAAAAGAAAAAAAAGCAAACTCTCACCTTGCCCACTACAGTCAGCAACTACGGGTAGCCTACACTGCCTTTCTAGCCAATCCTAACCCGACACTTCAGGAAGCGTGGTCACAGGCCAAATCTGATTATGATCTGTGGCTCGAGAGGAAGGAGGCTTTAAGCCCCTCTCATCTGGAGGCACAGCTATTTAGGTACGACAACAAGGCAGGCCGCTTACTAGCCCGCTTTGCCAAAGGCCCTAACCCCCCCTCACATGTCACTAAACTTAGAGATGCCCAAGGCACATATCATACTTCCCCCGCAGCCATTAATAAGGTTTTTGGGGATTACTATGCAAAGCTTTATTCTGCTGACCCCCCCCCCCAGGAGACTCACTGGGACCCTGGTTAGACCTTTTGCCTTCCCTTTCAGAAGAAGAGAGCTCGGCTCTAAATGCCCCTATTACAGCAACGGAGGTGCAGGAGACTATCTCTCACTTGCCCAAGAATAAAGCCCCTGGCCCAGACGGGTTTTCGGGAGACTTCTATTCCATCCTAGCTGAAAACGTATCTGAAACACTAACCAGTCTGTATAATACATATTTGTCTGGAGATGGAGTGATCCCACCACAAAGTAACACGGCCCATGTGGTAGTAATACCAAAACCCGGGAAAGATGTACTCCTTCCAGGCTCCTATAGGCCCATATCACTAATTAATGTGGACCTCAAAATAGTGGCCAAAATCATGGCGGACAGGTTGTCGCTCATCCTTCCGAGATTGATATCCCCAGTACAGGTTGGCTTTATCAAGGGGAGGACTGCAGTGGCTAATATCAGGAAGGTAATAGCAGTCCTTGATGAGGTCCGTCTGCGCCCTGACCTGCACCCATCCCCAGCCATGTTGTCGGTAGACGCTGAGAAAGCTTTTGACAATGTGAGCTGGGGATGGTTGCGGGCGGTCCTAGAGAGAATGCAATACCCTGCCGCTTTTCATAACCTTATAGCTGCCATGTATCATTCCCCTGTAGCGAGAGTATCCACCCCAGGTTTCCTGTCCTCTCCCTTTCCCTTACTGAAGGGGACCCGGCAGGGCTGCCCCCTGTCTCCCCTGCTTTTTAACCTTGCTATAGAACCTTTGTCGCGCCAACTGCAGGCTACAACTCAGGTGAGGGGGATTAGAATTGGCACACAGGAAGCCAGGGTGGCCTTGTTTGCGGACGATCTCCTACTGTTTTTGGAGCGTCCGGATCAAGACCTACCTGAAGTCTTCAGATTACTGCAGAGGTTCGGGGAGTGCTCTGGCTATAGGGTCAACGTAGCAAAGAGCGAACTGCTGGATCTATCTCCCTCCCCGGCCAATAGATTGAGCCTCCTTGATATTCCAGTTAAAGTCACCCACACGTACATACGCTATCTGGGGATACACGTAGGTCATTCTCCGCACTCGCTTTACTCCCTAAATTTTCGACCTATTATTCAGAAAATTGTACGAGAACTGAAGAAGTGGGCCGCCCTGCCTATTTCCTTCCTAGCTAGATGTCACTTGTTGAAGATGATGTCTTTTGCCAAGATGTTTTACCCCCTCCAGATGATACCTCTACTCCTCAGACACCAGGACGTTCTGACGCTACAGCGGGCATTTACCGCATTTATATGGGCAAACAAACGCCCTCGCATAGCTTACAAAAAACTGGTACTCCCAAAGGACAAAGGAGGCCTTAATATGCCCGATGTGCGATATTATAATCTAGCTTGCTTACTGCGACATAGCATAGATTGGTTACGAGGCAGTGGACCATTCTCAAATGTCCCTCTGGAATCTGCATTGGCCTCCCCGTGGTCCCTGGGGTCCATACTGCACACCAAATTCGCCTGCCTCCCGCCTAGCATAAAAGGCAGTGTGTCATTCCGAGATACCATTGCGGCCTGGAAACAGGTCAGGATCCTGCTAAAGCAATCGTATCTGGCTAGTAGACATATGGACCTCTGGAACCATGTAGAGTTTACAATGGGGAGAGAGAATAATATGTTTACGATGTGGAAGGTTAGGGGTATAAGGAAAGCCGGGGATCTCCTCCACTACTCGGAGCCGAGACTCTTGACGTTTGCAGAACTGCGGGCAGCCACAGGCCTGGGAGCAGGTCACTTCTTATCATATAGACAAGTCACATCCTTTTTGACCTCCCGCCTTGGGAATTGGTCTCAGGAAATACAACCGGGGGTCTTAGAAAACTATGTGGACTGCTCGGAGGCCTGTCACTCCCTATCATTTATCTATCAGGATGTCAAAAGGTCAGGTCTGGAACACTTGAAATCACAAATGTTTGACTATTGGGAACGTAAGTTAGGGGAGAGTGACCTGAAAGATAACATCCTGAACTGCTGGGGAATAATAAGAGCCTCGGTGGTTAACCCCTTGCCGCAAAATGAGGTTTGGGAAACGTCATGTAAAGCAGGTAGTTCCCGCAACATGACGTTTCCCAAACGTCATGTCTTCCCTACCTCCCCCCGCTGTCCCTGACTGTGATTGGGCAGCGGGAGGAGGCTATGTCACACAGCCTCCTCCCGCTGCCACTGCCCGGAGGGGAGCCGCGCTCCCCCCGGGCAGTTAACCCCATAAACGCTGCGGTCAATGCGACCGCAGCGTCTATGGGGAGATTCAGTGTCCCCCGCCGATCGGGCGGCGGGGGGAGGCTGCAGAATGCTGCCTCCCCCCACCGCCACTCACTGTGTGTCCCCCGGCCCCCTCCCCTCGTCCCCCGATACCGGCGGATTGCCGCTACTACCTCTACTGCCGCTACTACCTCTACTACCTCTAGCCGATAGCTTTCATCTCCCCCCACCGTGAATCCACGGTGGGGGAGATGAAAAATGTCCCCTCAGACACCAGATCAGCCCCCCGATCAGACCTTAGATCACCGTACCCGGGTGGCCATCAGATCCAAGATGGCCGCCCCCATCCCTGCGAACAAACGATGTTTGTTCGCAGGGATGGAAATGAATTAGTGATCAAAGCCCCATGCTCTCCGCCACCGGGGCGGAGAGCATGGGGCAGTGATCGGGGACCCCCCCGTGTGGTCCCGGAGCAGGCGATCGGCGGTATATACTATATACCGCCGATCGCCTGTTCCCAGTGCTGATCAGCACTTTTTATCCCCTGTCACCATAAAACATTGGTGACAGGGGATAAAAAGTGTCACCGTGCCCCCCCCCCAAGTCACCCCCCACCCCCCCAGTAACCCCCCTACCCCACATACATTACCTGATCCAGGGAGGTCCGTCCTCCTCGACGTCCAGGCTGATTCTGAAGTGCGCATGCGCTCCAGAATCAGTTAGGGCGGGTTCACACTACGGAATTCTCGCGGACAATGTCCGCGGAATTCCGCTGTCTGTCCGCCCGCACATCTGGGCGCTTTTCAGCCGGCTCCATAGACACCATTCTATGGGCCGGCGTATTCCGCTATACGCTGAAAGAAGTGTCATGTCACTTCTTTCAGCGGATCGCGGAATACGCCGGCTCATAGAATGGTGTCTATGGAGCTGGCGGAAAAGCGCATGCCCGTGCGGGCGGACAGACAGCGGAATTCCGCGAGAATTCCTCAGTCTGAACGCGACCTTATCTCGGAAAATTTAAAGTGACAGAGACCAATTTGGTCTCTGTCACTGAACTATGATTACTGTGATAGAAAATATCACAGTAATCATAGTAATACAGTGAAAATTTATGTATAAAGTACAAAAAGTGAAAAACATACAAAAAAATAAAACACACACTTTTTATTATAGTAATAATTGCAGTTTACTGCCAGATTACCCCTAACCCCCCCAAATTACCCGTAACCACCGCAGGTTGCCCATATCCGCCCCAGGTTGCCCGTAACCACCGCAGGTTGCCCATATCCGCCCCAGATTGCCCGTATCTGCCCCAGATTGCACGTAATCACCGCACGTTGCCCATAACCACCGCACGTTGCCCATAACCACCGCACGTTGCCCATAACCACCGCACGTTGCCTGTAACCACCCCAAATTGCCAGTGAGCCCCTCCAGATGGTCCGTAATCAGCCCCGATTGCCCGTAACCCCCCATATTGCACGTAACCACTGCACGTTGCCTCTAACCACTGCACGTTGCCTCTAACTCACACACGTTGCCAGTGACCCCCTCCAGATTGCCCGTAACCACACCAGATTGCCGTAACCACCCAAAATTACATGTACCACCCCTGATTACCTATAAGCACTTCCGTTTATCCGTAACCACCCCAGATTGTCTGTAACCACCCCATGTTGCCCGTAACCACCGCAGATTGTCTGTAACCACCCCATGTTGCCCATAACCACCGCAGATTGTCCATAACCCCCCCAGGTTGCCCCTAATCACATGTAATTCCCCCCCGGTTGCCTCTGACCACCGCACGTTGCCTCTGACCACCGCACGTTGCCTCTGACCACCGCACGTTGCTCCCGACCACCGCACGTTGCTCCCGACCACCGCACGTTGCCTCCGACCACCGCAGGTTGCCCCTGACCACCGCACGTTGCCCCGACCACCTCAAATTGCCAGTTACCCTCTCCAGATTGCCCGTAACCAAGCCAGATTGCCTGTAACCACCCCAAATTACAGGTACCCATCCCAGATTACCTATAAGCACTTCAGTTTATCTGTAACCACCCCACATTGCCCGTTACCACCCCACGTTGCCCGTTACCACCCCACGTTGCCCGTAACCACCGCAGGTTGCCCATAACCACCCCAGGTTGCCCGTAACCACCCCACATTACCTGTAATCTCATTTTTTTTTATTGTATTTTAGTAACTGCGCTATTCTAATAACCATTACTGGCTGCGGTTTTGCTCCAGCAAATTGGTGCTCCCTTCCTTCTGAGCCCTGCTGTGTGCCCATACAGTGGTTTATGCCCACATATGGGGTACCGTTCTACTCAGAAGAAGCTGCTTTACAGATTTTGGGGTACGTTTTTTCTCCCATTCCTCGTGAAATTGAGAAATTTTAAACTAAACGAACATATATTGGAAAAATTCGAGTTTTTCATTTTTACTGTCTTATTTTGAATATTTTCCTCTAATACCTGTGGGGTCAAACCGCTCACTGCACCCCAAGATGAATTCTTTGAAGGGTGTACTTTCCTAAATGGGGTGACTTTTGGGGGGGTTCCATTCTGCTGACACTACAGGGGCACTACAAACGCACCTGGCGCTCAGAAACTTCTTCGGAAAAATCTGCACTGAAAAAGCTAATTGGTGCTCCTTCCCTTCTGAGCCCTGCTGTGTGCCCACACAGTGGTTTATACCCACATATGCGGTACCGTTCTACTCAGGAGAACCTGCGTTACAGATTTTGGCATGCAGCTTCTCTCCTGTTCCTCGTGAAATTGAGAAATTTCAAACTAAACGAACATATTATGGGAAAAATTCTAGTTTTTCAATTTTACTGTCTTATTTTGAATACTTTCCTCTAATACCTGTGGGGTCAAAATGGTCACCACACCCCAAGATGAATTCTTTGAGGGGTGTACTTTCCAAAATGGGCTGACTTTTGGGGGATTCTCTTCTACGGACACTACAGGGGCTCTGCAAACCCACCTGGCGCTCAGAAACTTCTTCAGCAAAATCTGAACTGAAAATGCTAATTGGCGCTCCTTCCCTTCTGATCCCTGCTGTGTGCCCATACAGTGGTTTATGCCCCCATATGGGATACCGTTGTACTCAGGAGAACCTGCGTTACAAATTTTGGGGTGCGGATTCTCTCATGTTCCTTGTGAAATTGAGAAATTTCAAACTAAACGAACATATTATTGGAAAAATTCGAGTTTTTCATTTTTACTGTCTAATTTAAAATACTTTCCTCCAATACCTGTGGGGTCAAAATGGTCACCACACCCCAAGATGAATTCTTTGAGGGGTGCACTTTCCAAAATGGGGTGACTTTTGGGGGTTTCTCTTCTACGGACACTACAGGGGCTCTGCAAACGCACCTGGCGCTCAGAAACTTCTTCAGCAAAATCTGCACTGAAAATGCTAATTGGCGCTCCTTCCCTTCTGAGCCCCGCTGTGTGCCCATACAGTGGTTTATGCCCACATATGGGGTACCGTTGTATTCAGGAGAACCTGCTTTACAATTTTTGGGGTACTTTTTTTCTCTTTTTCCTTGTGAAATTGAGAAATTTTAAACTAAACGAACATATTATTGGAAAAATTCTTGTTTTTCATTTTTACTGTCTAATTTTGAATACTTTCCTCTAATGCATGTGGGGTCAAAATGCTCATCCTACCCCAAGGTGAATTCTTTGAGGGGTGTACTTTCGAAAATGGGGTGACTTTTGGGGGGATTCTATTCTGCTGACACTACAGGGGCTCTGCAAACGCTCAGAAACTTTTTCAGAAAAATCTGCATTAAAAAAAGCTAATTGGCGCTCCTTCCCTTCTGAGCCCGGCTGTGTGCCCATACAGTGGTTTACGCCCACATATGGGGTACCGTTGTACTCAAGAGAACCTGCGTTACAAATTTTGGGGTGCAGATTCTCTCATGTTCCTTTTGAAAAGGAGAAACTTTAATCTAAACATATATATTATTGGAAAATTAAAATTTTCGATTTTTTTATGGTCTAATTGTGAATACTTTCCTCCAGCCCCTGTAGGGTTAAAATGCTCATTATACCCCTAGATTAATTCTTTAAGTTGTCTAGTTACCAAAATGGGGTCACTTATGGGGGTTTACAGCATACAAGCCACCTAAATCAACTTAAAAAAAGAACTGGTCCCTAAAAAAAATCAGTTTTGGAAACTTTCACAAAATGTGATAATTTGCTAATAAATTTCTAAGCCCCATAACAGCCTAAAAAAGTAAAATATGTTTCCCAAATTATGCCAGAATAAAGAGGACATATTGGTAATGTGATTTAGTAACTAATTTATGTGCTATGACTTCCTTTTTTAGAAGCAGAGAATTTCAGAAGTTCATAAAATGCAAAATTTTCAAATTTTTCATGATATTTTGATGTTTTGCACAAAAAACACACAAAGTAGTGACCAAATTTTGCCGCTAATATAAAGTGCCATATGTGACGAAAAAACAATCTCAGAATCGCTAGCATACGTTAAAGCATCACTGAGCTATAAGCGCATAAAGTGAGACAGGTCAGATTTTGAAAAATGAGCCTGGTCATTAAGGCCAAAACAGGCTTTCGAGGCAAGGGGTTAATGAACGTGGAGAGAGACGCAATGTAAAATAATGCACCACGCCCAGTATGGCTTCTCACTGCCTGGTACCCCCACAGATCCCAACCGTCTCACAGCATGTCCCCGGTGTCAAACGCCCAATACTGATCTTTTGCATGGTCTCCTGACTTGCCCTAACTTGGACTCATACTGGTCTGCCTTACAGGACCTGTTGAGGTCTAAACTGCACCAGCAATTGCCAATAAAGGCCACTACCATCATACTCCATATCCCTGAAGGCGATAGCCCGATCTCCCATCTCATGCATATATTTATTTTAGTGGCCAAGAGGTGTCTGCTGGCCAATTGGCTCGTACCCACCATCCCATCTGTATCGGAGATAGTCGCCCAGGTAAAACATTACATGAAAATGGACCAGTTAGAGGCGGAGCAGTATAAGTCCACAAAAACCACACATTTCATCTCTAAATGGAAACCATTTAGATGTTCCTTTCTTAGCAACCGGGAAATTGTTCACACTATCTCCCCATTCAGACTGACAGAGTGGTACCTGAAAGCAGATCTGGCTGGTTCCTTGGGGAGACTTAAACTGCAGTAACCAGGGGAGTACCCCAGGCCAATACAGGGAGGCAGGGGAGTTACCAGTTATCAGTTATCATTCGCCAATTGTCATATCTCCTCTACCAATACCAACGTCACACTCGTCATAACTACTGTTTTATTAATACTGTTCTATGATGGTTACATGTAATTTGCGAGCAACATGGAGTGGTGTGCTGCGAGGGGGGGGGAGCTTGGAGTTGGGGGGGGAGGGCTCAATGTTGGATTTGTGTCCCATGTGAAGTTGTAAAAATTTTATGTGAAAAAATTTAATAAAAATATATTTTAAAAAAAGAATTCAGGAGTTCTGGGAAGAGATATAAAAGTTCGAGAAGAAAATCAAACAGAACATCCCGATCTCTGCTGCATTGGATATTTTGAGGAATTTAGAGCAAATCCAGAGTAATAACATTGTAATAACTAAAAACCTATTTTATACAAGGCTAATCAAATAAAGAAAGTGCCTTCCATCTGCCATACCATCAGAACGAAGCATGGAAGAATCCAGTCACCTGGATAAAGAAATAGGAATATTTGTGGTTTCTACATAAAAAGAATGGTTTGAGCATGTATTTTTGGGGAAGAATTGGGGGGATTATTGTTATGGTGGCGGCAGATGGGATTGCGGCAATGTTCATTCTGTGTTGCCTGCTCTCTTGGCAGACATCGGGTCCCGGGTGGTTTGCCTGCAACTCTGCCCCTGTCCCTCATCTTTACCTCCCCCCACTAAATTATCTTGTCTCCTCGTCGGCGCGTGTGTCCCTCCTAGGCACAGTCAAATTTTAAGGGTCCGTGTGCCTCTAATTGGTTCTATGTCCCCCTGGCTTTAATATAAAGTCCTGCCTCTTAGTGGCTCCCTTTCTGGATCCTTAGTGCTCACAGCCTAATGAGAAAGTGTTCTTTGCCTGTCTTGCTGACCCTTGTTTCTGATCATTTGCCCTGTTGCCTGCCGCCTGTCCAAGACATTCCTGCCTGTCTTCTTTTCAAATATATATTTATTCAATTTTCCAAACAAAAGTACATTAATAACAATAAAGTCACATTGCCGGTCACACAGTAATACAAAAGCACATTATTCACCTTCTGAGTTGGACAGAGTGAAAATAAGAACAAGAATCCCTTATAACAAGTCACGTATCTGACAGTCGCAAGGGGCCTAGCGACCCTGCTATATCCGCTTTACAGTACCATTCCGTATATCTAAACGGCTTAACCAAATCAACAATTGCGGATTGATCATAGTGTGTAATAAGGAATGTTTTCCATTTCTGGACGAACTTTTTAACAGCCTTCTCTTTGTGCCTTTCTGTGTCGATTCTGTCAATAGCCAAATACGTCTTCATCTGCTCTATCACCATAGGTATATCAGGGGGAGAGGAAGATAACCATTTAAAAAGGAGACAGCGTAGGGCCACCACTAGCACTACATGAACCAGTTGGGGGGTAGAGCACCGATCATCACCGTCGTCAGGGGGGCTGGGTTGATGGAACAGGAGCATCTGCGTATATACATAGTCAGTTACCTGCTGCCAATAATGCTTCGTGGACGGGCAATTCCATATGCCATGCCACAGGTTGGACAGGGGCAAGTGACATTTAGGACATGCAACGATTCGGTCCGGGAAGGGTAGAATGTCAAAACCATAGAGGGCACAGTGGGCCAGCTTGAAGAAAGATTCCCTCCACCTCTCATTATTGATGCATTTCCGGACAGTAGCCCACCCTGCCAAAATGGTATCTGCTATGTCCGTGTCTTGTGTCCATCTCGCCCAAGTCTTAAAGATCGAGGCCTTGTCAGGTCTTTTGTCCTGTGTCTCATTTCGAATCGCATTGTATAGGGAGGATATGGACGCTTTGCGCGGCTCCGTGCCAATAATGTCATCCAAGGCATGGAAATCGGCCTCTTTGGAGAGGTGTACTAGTCTTTTTTTACAAAAATTAGAGGCTTGTCCCGCAAATAGAGACCACGCGGAGGGAAAGCCATATTTGGTGCTGATTTCAGCAGGGGTCAGCCACCTATGGCGCTCTCGGTCCATAAGGTCCCCTGCCAGGTCTTTGGCGTGGCTCCCGTTGCAAACCAAGGGAAGGACTGTCCCTGGGGAAACTCCGGGTGACGCGCCAAGGGCATATTTTTAGATAAGAGGAAAGGAAGGCCAAAAGCCTTGCGTATTTCCTTCCATGATATAATCGTATCCCTCAGCAAGGCAGAATGCTTGATGGCTTGGGGCAATTTGGCATAGGATGTGTGGAGAAGGGCTTTAACATCCCATGGCTGCGCATAGGATTGTTCAAGGAGGGTATTAGAAAAAAAGGAGGAGCCATGGATCCAGTCTAATACGTTTCGGAGAAGGCAGGCAAGAATATAGCTTCTTATATTCGGGAAGTTGAGTCCCCCCTCCTCTTTACAGAGCATTACTTTTGTGAGGGCGATTCTAGGGCGTTTCCCCTTCCAAACAAACCTTGTAAACGCTCTGTTCAGGGCAGAGACGTCTTTGTGTTTAAGTAAAAGGGGAAGCGTCTGGAGGGGGTACAAGAGGCGGGAGAAACTAATCATTTTTATTAAATGACAGCGACCTGAGAGGGTTAAGGGCAAATTCTCCCATTTTTTCAGTTCAGCAATTATTTTCTTAAAAAGAGGGATATAAATCATGGCATATAAAGTGTCCGTAGTCCTACCAACATGCAGGCCTAAATATTTCACGGAGGAGGGGGCGACCGCCACACCGAGCCGTCGGGCTTGCTCCTGCCAATCCGGCCTAGTCGTGCCAATAGGAAGGATTTCACTTTTCGTTACATTAATTTTATAGCCTGAGAAACGGCCAAAATACGTCAGAAAGTCCAGGATCCCCGAGAGGTGCTCCGCAGGGTTGCCCAGAAAAAGTAAAAGGTCATCAGCAAACATAGTTAGTTTAACCTCCTGGGCACCCATCTGAATCCCCTCAAAGACCGTCGACTGGGTGAGGTACCTGGCAAGAGGCTCAATGGCCAAATCAAAAAGGAGAGGCGATAGGGGGCAGCCCTGCCGCGTCCCCTTTTCCAGCTGTATGGGAGCCGATAGGAGGCCCCGGGTAGAGATGTGTGCTTTAAGGGCGGAGTATAGGCCACCCAGGAATGTGCGGAATGCCCCCGTGATGCCAAATCTATGGTGCCCCGAGCCCAGCCAGTCCCAGCGTACGTTGTCAAAGGCCTTCTCGGCGTCCAATGTGAGAATAGCTGGGCGTTCGCCTGGCTGCGGTCGATGCTGGACTCGGTCAAGCACCATAACTACCTTCCTAATATTTGTCACCGCTGACCTGGTGCGCACAAATCCCACCTGATGATCACCTATTAGGTCTGGTAACAGGTCCGCCAGTCTATCTGCTAGAATTTTTGATATAAGCTTTATGTCCTGGTTAATCAGGGAAATTGGTCTATAAGACCCAGGATCGAAGGGGTCCTTCCCCGGCTTCGGGAGGACTTTGATGTGGGCCACTTTAGCCGCAGTCGGGATAACCCCTGTGCGTAGTATGCCTGTGAAATACTCTGCCAGTACCGGGGATACCTGTGCTGTAAGAATTTTATAAAACTCCCCCGGGTACCCATCTGGGCCTGGGGATTTGCCATTGTGCAGGGCTTTAATGGTCGCTGCGACCTCCTCCTCCGTGATATCCGCATTCAGACCATCCCTCTGCTCTGGAGTCAGGGAGGGAAGAGATAACTTGTCTAGAAACCTAAGTCCCTCGGAGCAATCCACTGCTTCTGAACGGTAAAGAGCAGTAAAATAGTCTTTCAGTGTCGCTGAAATTTCATGGGGTAGTTTATGAGTCACCCCTGTGGGGCCTCTGAGTGCCAGTACATGGGAGGGAGGGTTTCTACCCTTAGCCAGTCTAGCTAGCAATCTTCCCGCCTTATTCCCCTGCCTGAATAAATCCGTTTCGTACTGACTACGATGCATGCGCTCCCTCCGGTCAATCCATAGTTCGAAAGCCGAGCGAGCATTCTGCCATTCTAGCTTAGAATCTGAGGAAGGGGAGCCCACGAAGTTAGAGTATGCCTCGCGTAACCGCCTGCTAGCCCCAATGTATTCGCGGTGGATCTTCTTTTTCAAAGAAGAATGGTAAGCCAGCAATCTACCTCGGAGAACGGCTTTGGCCGTCTCCCAATATAGGGGCACGTCACTTCTGTGTTCTCTATTGTCTGAAGCGAATTCTAACCACCAACCCTTAATCAGTTCCGGAAATGCATCATCTCTAGACAGATAGGTCGGGAATCTCCAGAGAAAATGGTCAGTCTTAGGAGCAGTCGTGAGAAACTCTATAATGACAGGGGCGTGGTCAGAGATGACTAAGTCCTTGATGTCTGCCGAGAGCAATTTGTCACAAATCCGCGGGCTGGCCAGCAGGTAATCTAGACGTGACCAGGAGGAATGCGCATGGGAGAAGTGTGTAAATTCTTGGTCGTCTGGGTGCAAGAGGCGCCAGCAGTCTTGGAGATCAGCAGTAGTAAGGACGTGGGGTAGGACTCTGTCTCTGGGCCGTACTGGGCCAGTCTGGACCGTGGGGCTGCGTCTATCCACCGTCCAGTCCAATGTGGTGTTTAGGTCGCCCCCTACTACCTTCCAGGGTATCCCGTCTGCCTGAAGGTCAGTGACCACCCCGTCAAAAAAGGCCTTGTTCTCCCCATTAGGAGCATAGATGTTATAAATACTATATGTGTCTCCGTTGTGGTCTAAAACTAAATGTGAAAACCTCCCATGCTCATCACTAGAATGAGAAAGTAAAGAAAAAGAGAAAGATTTATGGATGAGAGTGACGACTCCAGCCTTACCATCGAGAGCAGACGAACCGAAAACGTGCGCAACCCACATTTTACGCAACCTAAAGAAATCATCTGTAGAGAGGTGCGTCTCCTGCAAAAGGACAATGTCTGGCTGCAAGCGTTTGAGGTAACGTAGCACCTTGACCCTTTTCTGCGGTGACCTAAGACCTTTGACATTCCAGGTAAGGATCTTTACGGATTCAGCTGTCATCTAAAATATATTAGCAGTTCTAGGGAACTGCATATGGGCCACATGGAATCGAAACCTTGGGTTAGGCAATTGTGGGGTGAGCACGTCGGTTCGGAGAAAGGCACAATCACTAGATAAAGACAGGAAGCAGAAGATCTTTTGCATTCATTTGGATAGGCAGAATAATCCCTAATGTATGTGACTTCAAAACATAACATAAACAACTATAGTATGACAAAAGATAAGTTGATAAGATAACTTGAAACATCAACATCCCCTTGGAGTGTCAAAGATGACCTTTAATGTACACTTTAATGTACACTAGGGTAGGAAACCTCCTTTTTTCGGGCATGCGGCGCAGAAGAGACCACACCGCCCAGCCCATTTTATGAACTAATGTGGCAGCCATAGGGCTCACAAATCCACGGCATATGTCCTTCACCAGCTATGAAGGGGAATGAATCAGCACTAATCAGGAGAAGGTCATCTTTGAGCGCACCACCATCTACATATAAATATTGGGAAGCTAAATAAGCCTCTCTGGAGAATGAGTGAGAAAGAGATATACAATAATGACAAAAAAGACGTCCCCTCATAACAGTTGACAATTAACAATGAATCAGGAGACACCCTTAAACCCCTCCCCCACTAATTCTCACAAAAGCATTGTATCCCCTGTTTCACCCCAGGAGAAGGGAAGAAGGGGGACGCAATTCCTGAGCGGATAGTATACATTACTCAGTCAGACAGGTGTCCAGCTCCTAGTCAGGAGATGGTGACCTCTCGCTGTCCGTACGCCGAGCAGGAGAACGTCTGCGTTTCTTCTGGTCCAGGTGTGTCTTAGAGCTGCCAGAACGTCCACCAGACCGTCCACTGTGAGATGCGGACGAGCGGGCCTCCATCGGTGAGCTCGAACGGCTGCGGTGTTGCCGCTGCGGAGATCGAGGTGCATCCGGGTCCAGGTGCAGGGCTGAAGCCGCTTCTTCCGGGGTCGCATAGGTCGAAGAGGAGCCATCATTATGGAAGACTCGTAAAGTCGCAGGGTACTGGAGTTGGAAACGTTTGTTGGCCTTGTTAAGTGCAGAACAGATACTGCTAAAAGCCCTCCTTCGTTTGGTGATGTCCACAGAGAAGTCTTCAAAAAGGAGGAGGCGCTTCCGGTGTAAGGTGAGTGGTTCGCGCCTTTTACGAAAAGCGCGTAATAGCTCTGTTTTGTCATTAAAGTCCAGCAATTTAAAGATCACTTGTCTCGGTCTTTGAGATGCGCCCTCTTGCTGCTTTGGGTCTTGTGGGGGCCCCAGCCTATGCGCCCGTTCAACCCTACAGGGGTGTTGGAGACCCAGCGCTTTGGGAAGGTCATGCTCACAGAAGCGTTGTAACTCAGCAGGGAGTATTTTTTCACTGACTTCCACCAGCCTTAGATTGTTGCGGCGGGAGCGATTTTCTAAGTCCTCAAGTTTATCTCCTGCTCTGCCCATATCTGATTCTAAAGCAAGAAGTCTGTCCTCCATATCTTTTTTGTCATTGTCCAGAGAGAGAACTCTTGTTTCCAGCTCATTAATGCGTGTGGTGTGGTCAGAGAGTTCCAGCTGCATGTTATGTAATGTTGCTGCTATAGCAGTCTCCACAGATTTCTGAATCTCCGGTGCCATAAGCCTGGCCACCTCCATGGCCAATTGTTTGTGGTCAAATATTCCCCCTGGGGGTAGAAGGGGTCGGTCTGCGGCTAGTGGCTGCGTATTGGGAGAGGGGGTCATGTCTGCAGCGGTCCCGCTGCTCTGCGTCTGGGTGTCAGGCACAGTGCCCTGTGTGAGCGGGGTCTGTGCATCCATGGCTGGATCCGCGGGCGCCATGTTTGCAGCGGCGCGCCGCATGTCAGCCTGTCCTCCCGCTGCGGGCGGCTGCCGGGGAGTACCTTTCTGGACAAATTTGTCCATCATCCGGGATCGCCGGGACCCGGTACTGTAATGGCGGCTGCCGGTCAGTCGTCCTGGGGGGACAGTTAATGCTGGTCGGGCCGGCGTGTGCGGGAGCTTCTGCCTGGCGCTGCTCACATCCCCGCGCCGGAACCGGAAGTCTTCCCTGCCTGTCTTCTGACTACATTGCCTGCCTCCTGTCCAAGACCTTCCTGCCTGTTCCTTAACATGAGCCGTTATATGTTTCCACTTCCCTTTGCATCTCTGGCACCACAGCTATCAAATCAAGCTAGGGGTACGTGTGGTATCCCACCACCGGTGTTTTGTGTTTTACACCTGTCGAAAAAGCTCTTTTCTCAAAGTTAAGTGGTGATGAATGTATTTTGTAGTTTCACCACAGGATGTAAGTGTTTTATGTATATGCTCTTATGTATTGTACAGCTGAACTAAGCAAAGGGTTACTGTTTCTTACATATTATGTACTTTTATTGTCCAATGGAGATACTCTTCTTTTCTGACCTATGCTTTCTCTTCTCTTCTTTGCACACATTCCTTTCCACCACTCACAGTGTCTTTTACATACCCCTGTAGGAAGTAGTCACTTGGTGGAAGGAAGCGTCAGCCTTATCCAGATTCTCATAGGAGAAAGACACATAGAGCAGACGTCCCGGCTGTAGCTAAGCCAGGGCCAGGCTCTGCCAGAATCCCTTTCCAGGAAAAGTCTAGTCTAGACAGTGTGTTCAGTGCGTCTAGTTTAAGACACTTGTATGAAGCAATCAGAGACACTCAGTTTTTCCAGTCTATCCACTATTTCCATTATGCAGTGCTAGACACTACAGAGGGAGAAAGTCGGAGATAAGCCCAGCCCACGCTGAGAACCACTCTACAAAGTTCAGGGCAGTATCCTGATCTACAGAGGAACTGGCCTGGATAGAACAATGATACCAGAAGATCTAAATATTCTATCTTGCAGTGCAGGTGACACCAGGACACCCTTGGACACTTAGCTTCACCCAGGTAACCACAGCTGGGGCTTGTATCACCCTAGTAGGACAAGTACCTCGACACTGTAGGGCAGAAGGTGGTCAGACATTAGTCTAAACATGGATACAAGTATCTTTCACTCTCAAGTATTTCTCTAACGTTGCGGCAGAGCACAGTACTACTTTGGGTTGGGACTCTCTTGGCAAACTCCTCTCCTCTACGCTGCTCCACTGTACTCTAAACTCTCCAAACACCGATACAATAACCTCTACTTTATTCAAAACTTCCAAATATCTCCGCTGCACAAGGCACATTAAGCACTGATGTCTATATAAAGATTATCTATTTGCGGCCAAAGTGTTCTGAATTATCCAGTAAAAGCTGTTCTGTTTTTATCACCTGGCTTCAGTCATCTCTTATTCCGCACCAGCACCTATACACATCCGCCGCACACCTTGGGTAATTTTTCCCTTTTCTGTGGGTGGCAGAACTGACAGTCCAGGTGGGTCAATTGCCACTCAGGACTACGGTGACAAGAGCCCAAGGGACCCATCACAACCCAGCAGGTTACCGACCATGTCAGGGGAGTACAGCCAGCCATCATCTATAAAGCAGGTACTAACATTCCACCTGTGTGCCGGACTAGCACTGGTGGGTGTCACAACATTTACATCCTTGGCTGAGCTGTACAACAGAACCGACCAACAACCACAAAAGTGGCATCACCAGTAACACCTTAGCACGTCACCGGTCGAGTACTACTTACAGACCTGGGGGTCGTCTGGTGCAACACGTCCATCCTGCCTTGCTCTAGTGAAGACCAACGGCCTCTAAGACTCCACTCCCTGGTGCCATTTTTAGCAGTGGTCCAGCAGATCCACTACTCCAGCTGGTACAGTAACATACATAGGTGTTATACAGCAACTGTATGCTATGTAAACTACTGTAATAGCTGGATTGAAGTTGTTACCTTCCTGTCAACATTTCTTAGAACTGGAATGATTATTGTATTTAATAATTGTTTTATAAAATAAAGAAACATTTTTAAAATACATTTATTTATTTAGAAAAAGCATGGGGTCTCGCTGCTTTTATAAACCTGCATTTTGTTCCTTTTACAGAGCAAACACCAGACTGTGGCCCCCCAGACACAAAGTGCCATTTTTGTACCAGACCTAGCAATACCTATAAGAAAACCAAAATTAACCCCTTGTTTGCAATAGGAAATGTATTTGTATCATTAATCCAAAAGTTTATTTATTCATGATTCCCAAAATATCCCATAAAATCAACACATACACAATAAACATTTAAAAACAAGGTGGAGGGACACCATATCTCTAAGATCACATGTATATCAGTCCATGTAGCGATGAGGACTATCTCATATCAAAATAAATAACCAATGCTGTAACTAAAAAAACGTGCAAAGTCCATGTAATATAATAAATAAATTAATTCACATTTCATTTCAAATTAACAATCAGAGGCTACATTGCCTACACAATGGTGGTCTATGGACCACACACAAACCGCACAATAGTGCCCATGTGCTACAAACAGACCCCTCCACCTCACCCTCCAATGCTTTATGCCAAGTCTTTATCAAGTGGTGAGGCAGCAGGGGCACAGACCGGTTTATATACCTGGGGGCAGCAGATTGGGCCAATAACAAGAGCCATTGTTTTATGTATTTTGGCGCCATGCTGGTCCGTCC
The DNA here is from genome assembly GCF_027789765.1 of Dendropsophus ebraccatus. Lineage (NCBI taxonomy): Eukaryota > Metazoa > Chordata > Amphibia > Anura > Hylidae > Dendropsophus > Dendropsophus ebraccatus. The sequence continues at coordinate 8,374,679 of NC_091460.1, read as the reverse complement.
CCTGAGCCGCCCCCTCTCCAGCTTCGCATCACAGGGGGTGCCGTAATTGCTCCATCAGGGATACAGGAACTAGGATGGAGCCAGCATCAGAGAGGAGAGCATGCGCACCTGAGTGCACAACAGCGGCGGCCATCTTGGTTGACAATACCTGTCTCTCCCTAGGAGTTCAGGCTGCCCGAGGCACTTTGAGTGCTAATGCCCCAAACCGATGCCCCCAGGAGCATTTATGTGCAGTTTGGGAACACAAACCCTTCAGCTATTTATGGCTGCTCCCCCATGCTGTCCTAGTCACTTGGGCGAGTGCATGAAAACTTGCAATACCAGGTCCCACCTGCAGTTTACGGCCACATGTGGTAGCCACTAGCACAGCAGGAAAGAGTGCCCTCCATTCACTAATGTTTTTTTCTCTCTTGTTTTTGAGATGTAGGAATGTTGAGGACTGACGGATTTGGTGGACTAATTTGATAACCTGATGATTTTTATTTATTTATAAAAAAACTTTTTTTAGCACCTAGACGACCTAAGGCGTACAGGTCCGCCCTGGCCAACAGTCACCAGAGAACCCAGGACTAGTGATGAGCGCACATGTTCATAAATGTTTGTATGAACATGATGCTAATTGTTCATGCTTTCCGATCACGATTTGTTGAGTGATTGGAATGGGTATAACGATCATTGTCGAACATACGAACGTTTATCTTACGATGTACGCAACTGCATAAGTTTCCTCCCACCAATTTGAAAGAGCCAATGAACGTGTGGGGAAGAAAGGGCACATCAGGTCATGTAGTAGCCATGTTCACCACTGGCATTACTGTGATTGGCTTTAGAAATTGGTGTCATTACGTATGTTACGTACATGCAATAAAAACAAGACGCTGAGGCAAATTTTCTCAGTCTTTCTTCATTCTTGTGCCGTTCAGTAGGGAGAGTGACACGAGCAGGGACATCATCTGAATTTAGTTAGGCAGCAATATTTCTGGTGGTGGCAAAAAGAGGAATAACAATTGGAAATTTTGTTTCCCCCACTCTCCCTAGGAAATCTAAAAAGGGATGTGTGTGGTTATCTCAGGGTTTTTTTTCCTGTGAAGGTAGCAGATGCAACGCATGTAAATTAGCTAAAAAAAAACAAAATTTTTTCATGATTGTACAAACACAAAGACACATAAAATTAATTCATTTATTAATTGTGACAGTGATCATATTGTATATTGCATAGAATGTATAGCCTGTAGAAAGTTGTATATAGGATGCACTGCACGCTAATTAAAGACAAGAATTGCAGAACACTTATATGATATTAGTAAGAACAAAAACAATATGTCAGCATCACGTCATTTTGCCGAAACACATAATGGAGATACTGCATATTTTCATTTTTTTGGTATAGAAAAAGTTTATAAGAATGCTTTTTGGATTTTGAATTTGCAATCACGCTTTCCGAACTTTCTTAACTATAAAACGGACCTTCTGTATATTTATTGATTTTGATGGATTAATGTTTACCTCCAACCAGTAGATGGGGCTGCCTGCCACCAAACCTAGAACCAATTGTTCTGCATGTGTATGGTGCTCGGAGGAGCTCCATCGTAATTACTCTACGGTTCGACAGGTGGTGAGAGGAGCAGGTGAGCTTGTCTGCTTGTATTGCTATTTATATGTCTTATACACATTGGGGGAGATTTATCAAAGGGTGTAAAATTTAGACTGGTGCAAACTGCCCACAGCAACCGATCACAGCTCAGCTTTAGGCAGTGCTGAAAGGAAAGCTGAGCTGTGATTGGTTGCTGTGGGCAGTTTGCACCAGTCTAAATTTTACACTCTTTGATAAATCTCCCCCATTATGTTTTTATGGAGTGACTAAGACGGTTGTACGTCAAAACGCGTAGCAGAGACTATTTGTATGTTTTTTATATCCAATATTGAATAAAAGTGGATGTTTTATGGGACGGCAACATCGCTGGCTTTTTTCTGGAAGTGTGCAATACAAACCCGGTGAGTCACTGGGCGTCAGCTGCGCCTCCCTATTCCACATATTCTATAGGGGATGGTTCACTTAAATTAAATAAGGCATGATTATGGTAGTAGTGTTTTTTTCCCCCTACTTTCTTGTTTAGATACACTGCAGCCTCTTCCTCATAGTGCACTCCAGCTGCCTGTCTGTCTAAACATACTGATGTCCTGCTAGCCAGTTTAATAGCTGTATATATGTGTGATCAATCTATAATTTTGGCCCTAACAAGGGCTTTTGTGGGTCCCTCCTGCCTAACATCTCCTAACATCTAACTCACTCTGCTACACACTGTCTCCCTGTCTAGCTCCAAGTCTCATCTGAAAACAAATCTCAAATCCATTATTTTTTTAGTGTGAAAGTCACATAGTTTAGCCAGCCAATGAATGCTGTTTTTTTTTTTTTTTTACTTCCTATGTGCTCCTAGTGCCTGCCCCCCGAGTTATTGGTAATATATATATATATATATATATATATATATATATATATATATATATATACTGTATATATATACTAGAAAATTTACCCGGCGCTGCCCGGGTATATCGTGTCAGTGTGTTAATTAGATTTGTTCCAATATCGCCCAGGAGGCCAATCTATGCCCTTGATTTTTTTGTTTAAGGGGAAATCGCCAGGAGCCTATACTCCTTCATACACTATATACCCCGACAGTTCTGCACTGTTTATGTAAATTGTGGTTTATGCACATTAGAATTAAACTAAAAACTTTAAACATCCTAAATACCTAATAGCCAAACTGAGATGTCATGTACAGAGCCTGGTTATATACAACATTGTCAGTGTAATACACAGCCTGGTTATATACAACATTGTCAGTGTTATATACAGCCTGGTTATATACAACATTGTCAGTGTTATATACAGAGCCTGGTTATATACAACATTGTCAGTGTAATACACAGCCTGATTATATACAACATTGTCAGTGTTATATACAGCCTGGTTATGTACAACATTGTCAGTGTAATATACAGCCTGGTTATGAACAACATTGGTGGTGTTATGCTGAGCCTGGTTATATGCAACATTGACAGTGTTGGTGGAGGTCCTGTATACCTGTAGTGCATAGTTGATGGAGGTCCTGTATACATGTAGTGTATAGTTTAGGGGTCCTGTATACCTGTAGTATATAGGTGGTGGAGGTCCTGTATACCTGCAGTGTATAGTTTGGGGGTCCTGTATACCTGTGATATATAGTTGGTGGAGGTCCTGTATACCTGTAGTATAGAGTTGGTGGAGGTCCTGTATACATGTAGTGTATAGTTTGGGGGTCTTGTATACCTGTAGTATAGAGTTGGTGGAGGTCCTCTATACCTGTAGTATAGAGTTGGTGGAGGTCCTGTATACATGTAGTGAATAGTTTGGGGGTCCTGTATACCTGTAATATAGAGTTGGTGGAGGTCCTGTATACCTGTAGTGTACAGTTCTGGGATCCTGTATACCTGTAGTGTATAGTCTGGGGGTCCTGTATACCTGTGGTATATAGTTGGTGGAGGTCCTGTATACCTGTATTGTATAGTTTGGGGGTCCTGTATACCTGTTGTATAGAGTTGGTGGAGGTCTTGTATACCTGTAGTGTACAGTTTTGGGATCCTGTATACCTGTAGTGTATAGTTTGGGGGTCCTGTATACCTGTAGTATAGAGTTGGTGGAGGTCCTGTATACCAGTAGTGTATAGTTTGGGGGTCCTGTATACCTGTAGTGTATAGTTTGGGGGTCCTGTATACCTGTAGTGTATAGTTTGGGGGTCCTGTATACCTGTAGTATAGAGTTGGTGGAGGTCCTGTATACCAGTAGTGTATAGTTTGGGGGTCCTGTATACCTGTAGTGTATAGTTTGGGGGTCCTGTATACCTGTAGTGTATAGTTTGGGGGTCCTGTATACCTGTAGTATAGAGTTGGTGGAGGTCCTGTATACCTGTAATGTACAATTCTGGGATCCTGTATACCTGTAGTGTGTAGTTTGGGGGTCCTGTATACCTCTAGTATATAGTTGGTGGAGGTCCTGTATACCTGAAGTGTATAGTTTGGGGGTCCTGTATACCTGTAGTATAGAGTTGGTGGAGGACTTGTATACCTGTAGTGTATAGTTTGGGGGTCCTGTATACCTGTAGTATAGAGTTGGTGGAGGTCCTGTATACCTGTAGTGTACAGTTCTGGGGTCCTGTATACCTGTAGTGTATAGTTTGGGGTCCTGTATACCTCTAGTATATAGTTGGTGGAGGTCCTGTATACCTGAAGTGTATAGTTTGGGGGTCCTGTATACCTGTAGTATAGAGTTGGTGGAGGTCTTGTATACCTGTAGTGTATAGTTTGGGGGTCCTGTATACCTGTAGTAAAGAGTTGGTGGAGGTCCTGTATACCTGTAGTGTACAGTTCTGGGGTTCTGTATACATGTAGAGTATAGTTTAGAGGTCATGTATACCTGTAGTGTATAGTTTAGAGGTCCTGCATACATGTAGAGTATAGTTTAGAAGTCCTGTATACCTGTAGTGTATGGTTTAGGGGACAACATAGAACAGGTTTCAAAGTTTCTAATACTGTATACACTCCCCCCCCCAGCAGATAGCCCCCATAATGTATACACTCCCCCTGCAGGTAGCCCTCGTACTGTATACACCTCCCACCCCTGCGGGTAGCCCCCATATTCTATACACTCCCCCCACTTGCAGGTAGTCCCAAAAGTGTATGCACCCCCCCCCCCCCCCTGCAGATAGCCCCCATACTGTATACACTCCCCCCCACTTCTTGCAGGTTTCCCCCATACTGTATACACGCCACCCCTTCTTGCAGGTAGCCCCCATACTGTATAGACTCCCCAACAGCAGGTAGCCCCCATACTGTATACACTGCCCCCCTTGCAGATAGCCCCCATGCTGTATACACTCCCCCTTGCAGGTAGCTTCCATACTGTATACACTCCCCTCTGCATGTAGCCCCCATGCTGTATACACTCCCCCCTGCAGCTAGTCCCCATGCTGTATACACTCCCCCCTGCAGGTAGTCACCATACTGTATACACCCTCCCCTGCAGATAGCCCCCATGCTGTGTACACTCCCCTCTTCAGGTAGCTCCCATGCTGTATACACTCCCCCCTTCAGGTAGCCCTCATGCTGTCTACACTCCCCTCTTCAGGTAGCCCCCCCATGCTGTATAGACTCCCTCCTTCAGGTAGCCCCCATGCTGTATACATTCCCTAACACCCCTGTATATACAGCTAAGCCCCTGTATATACCCTGTATACTGTTAGGGTCTGTTCACACATACAGACTTGCAGCGGAAATCTTGCTGCGATTCTGGCAGTTCCTGGCAGATCCCAGTAACTACATACTCGCAGCGGTCTTTTTAATGCAGCCATCCCCTTAACCCCTCCGCTCCCACCCGGCTCCCGCAGTGCATATACATTACCTCTCTCCTGCACAGGGTCCCGGCATCCTGCTCTGCCACCCAGCCAATCAGTGGCTGCGGCTAGGCAACACACTTGTTGGCTGGGTAGACTCGCAGCAAGATTTCTGCTGCGAGTCTGTACGTGTGAACAGACTTTTAAGGTACAAACACACACACCGTATACGCAGCGTATTTTCTGCTGCGATACACAGCAGATATGCAGCAGATTTGATCTAAATAACTGAACACAGCATCAAATCTGCACCATCAAATCTGCTGCAGATCTGCTGGGTATCTGCTGCATATACGGTGTGTGTGTTTGTACCCTTACTGTATTTATTTCTTGGGATATCATGTCAGGCAGCTGCCCTAGCAACCACAGCTCTCTGTGAAAATGAAAGTAGTAATCCTATTGGTTGCTAAGGCCTCCAACTGCCAGTGCTAAGGCCTCCAACTGCCGATCCCAGCTCCCCCTGTCTATTCCTGTGATCCCCGTCCTTACTCCCTCTGCTTGCTCAACTTTGTTATCTGACCTCTGGCTTGACTTTTTGACTATTCGATTGTTACCTGATTTGTATTACGCTGCCCATTTGGTTCTGACACTGCTGTTTAACTATCCGCTATTGTGTTTGTTTGTCTGTCTTCATGGTTTTCCACGGCCGCCTAGGGGCTTTGAGGCAAGTAGGTAAGGACAGTTGGTGGGTTCATCTTCAGGATTCACTGTTGTGTCTTGTCCCTACCTCCCGGTCCCTGACAGGTCTTTTAAGAGCGACATTAGTGCTGTCTCTTTAATGATGCCTTTGGTGCCTGCCCTTTAACAGCAACTTTGGTGTTGTCTCCAATCAATCCTCTCAAGATATCTCTCAAGTTTCCTCCAGAGTACAAAGCCATATTAGGGCTCCGCTGGCAAACTCCTCTACTCTCCTCTCTCTCCTCTCAACTCTAAAAGCACTGCTGCAGCTCTTCTCAAGCACCTACCTCCAGCACACAAGTGTGTGTAAAAAACTTCTACTGTAAAGTTGTTATATTTTTATAGTAACGCACAGAACTCTGTCATCTTCTGTCTGCACCTATACACACACCATCGCACACCTTGGTTTATTTAACCATTTGGGGAGTACAGCCAGCCATACAAGACAAGCAGGTATTAGCATCACACCTGTGTGCTGGACTAGCATTGGCGTCACAACACTAACATCTCCGGCTGAGATGACAAACACCAGTACACATGACATCTGGCCACACCATAACAGTTCAAGCATCTGGATCTATTGCTCCTCCTGCCATACAATCTTCCCCAGTTTTTCTCATGCAGATCATCTGAAATAAACCTAAACTTTTGTTGCCGATCTCTTTGATGGTAGTCCAAAAAGATTTCAGACTTTCTGAGAATCTTGTTACGTGTATTTTCATTTTAATTTGTTCCCTTCTTAAGCCGAAAAAAGTAGCCATTGTAGTGTCTCTTCTACAGGGTCCTCCTCAGGATTGGGCCTTGGCTCTTCCTCTTGAGGCCCCTGAATGGCCTTAGGGCAAGTATACGATGACCCTAACTGGGCAGCACTGGCAGAGGCTAAACAGCAAAGCTGCCACTCAGCAGAAGACTATTGCTCAGAGTTTCACCAGTGGTGTGTGTTGACAGGGTGGCCCGACAAAACTTTAAAAACACTCTTCCAAGAGGTATTGTCAGATGCCACCAAAGATGCTATGGTTAGTCACTCTACCCGACACACTTAGCGACTCCATGACTTTGGCAGTGGCTATTGACAGAAGACTGAGGGAGAGTCACAGGGAAAAGCAAGGGGGATCCCACGTAGTTTAGACCGGACTTATCTGTCAAACCTCTTTCTACGCTTTCCAAAAGTACAGCTTCTCAATCACTGTCTCAGTTTTTTGGTGAAGAAGCAATGTTGTTGGTGTCAGGAATCTGCAGTAGCCTGGTCTGAACTGGGCCTGGTGTTTTGCTTTTGTGTGCCACACCCGATTGCTTCTCAGCTTTCGGACATGCAGGAGTTAAGCTGAGAAGCTTCTGGACTTGATTTTACACCTGTCTGGTACCTGTGATTGACTGGTTTCTCTGCCTGTCTACAGCCTGGAGGATCAGAGCGCCGGTCCAATGAGGATCCGGACCGGGCTCTTGCTCAGTATAAAGCAAAGCTAAGGCAGAGTTCCAGTGCTGGTTAATTAGGTTCACTCCTGGTCCCAGCTCCCCTTGTCCTACTCCTGAAAACCCCATCCTATTCCTTTTCTGCCTGACGTACCCGTGATGTTGAGCGTGTCACGTCCGGGGCAGGGAAGAGTGAGCCCTATCTGAACCCAGACCCCTATCCCTACCTGCTTGGACGACCTGCCCTAAGCAGCAGTCCCCAACTGGGCGGCGTTCCCTACACTGGCTAAGTGCAGGAGGGGAGATGAAACAGTACAAGTAAGGAGGGAGCATCAGCTCTGATTGGACCGGCGTCTCTGTACTCTGACAGGCTGAACAGCATGCCTGTCAGACAGTCCAGACGCCTCCCCCCTTTCCAGCTGGTGTGCTGAGAGAGCAGTGGAGGCATCAGCAGGTATGTTCATAACAGTACCCCCCCCCCTTTTATGAGGGGCCTCAGGACCCTTAAATGGACTGGGCTTATCTGGATGAGATTCATGAAATCTCTGAATCAATTTGTCTGCATGGATAGATTTAACAGGGACCCATGATCTCTCCTGTGAACCAAGTACTGCCAAGAATTTCTGACTTTGCGAATATCTAAAATTCTAGAAACCTCATACTCAAGTTCACCTTGAATCTCCACAGGAGCAGGAGGTTTCTTGGACACGGAAAGAGAAGGAACATATTTTTTTAACAAAGACCTATGAAATGCATTGTGAATCCTGAAGGAGTCAGGCAATTTCAGACGATAGGATACTGGGTTTATTCTTTCCACAATGACATACGGACCAATAAAACGAGGTGCCAGTTTCCCAGATGGTACTTTAAGACGGAGATTACGAGTGGACAACCAAACCTTCTCCCCCACTTCAAAAACGTAACCACATAAACGTCTTTTATTGGCATTTTTCTTTTGGATGCCCTGGGACTCCTTCAGGTTCTTCTGAACCTGGTCCCAGACTGTGCACAGATCAGTGATGATAGCATCCGCTTCAGGATTATCAGACATATTATCGGAAAGAGAAGAATACCTAGGATGGAATCCGTAGTTACAGTAAAATGGTGACATTTTAGAAGATGCATTGTCATGATTATTTAACGCAAATTCAGCTAATGGAAGATAAGAGACCCAATCGTCTTGATGATCAGCAATATAGCAACGCAAGTATTGCTCAACAGATTGGTTAACTCGTTCAGTTTGTCCATTGCTCTCTGGATGAAAGGCTGATGAAAAGGACAAAGTAGTACCTAACCTCCTACAGAAGGCTCTCCAAAATCTAGAAACAAATTGTACCCCTCTATCAGAAACAATGTTGTTTGGAACACCATGCAACCGTAAAACATGTCTAATGAATAGTCCTGGTAATTCCTTAGCAGAAGGTAAACCATGTAAAGGAATAAGATGACACATTTTGCTGAACCGATCAATAATTACCCAAATCAGTTTTTCCTTGAGAAGCAGGTAGGGAGTAAGGAGGGAGCATCAGCTCTGATTGGACCGGCGTCTCTGTACTCTGACAGGCTGAACAGCATGCCTGTCAGACAGTCCAGACGCCTCCCCCCTTTCCAGCTGGTGTGCTGAGAGAGCAGTGGAGGCATCAGCAGGTATGTTCGAAACAGAGCGTCTGTTGATGGGGTTGAGGCAGGGCAGACGACCTGTACAGGAGTACTGTTCTGAGTTTAGAGAGAGGAGCGGTCTCTCCACTTGGAATGACTCAGCCCTGACTGACCGGTTGAGTGACCGACTTAAAGACATGCTGGTGGCTTACCCGACCCCTGACTCACTCGAGGAGAGTATGACGTTAGCCATCAGAGTTGACCGACGTTTGAGGGACAGGCAGCGAGAAAGGGGTACTCCTGACCTCCCAAGAACCTTATTGCCTCCAGTCACCTACCCTAAACCATCCCCTCCTATTACACCCACGCCAGAAGAGCCAATGCAGGTGGATTCCACTGACTCCAAGGTCAGACGTACGCATCGGCTACAGAACAATCTCTGTCTGTACTGTGGGAAGGCAGGTCATCGGGTTCGTCAGTGTCCGTCCAGGCCAGGACCACCGGCGGAAAAACTCCAGCAACTGAGAGACTATCGAGGGAGTCTCTCAGGCGCACAGGTAACCTTCAAAAATAAATTGCTGTTACCTATTTCTCTGGTATTGGGAAATAAAAATATTAATGGGTATGCCCAGATCGACTCTGGCGCTTCTGCAAATTTTATTAACCCCATGTTTTTTTCAGGCTTGAAGGTATGTCCCCTACTACTTCAGCGTCCAGTTAATGTCACTAGAGCAGATTCTGCCCCCTTTGCTCAAGGTGACGTACGGTATATGACCCCATGTCTAGAGGTCAAGGTGGGGTCTGTCCATATTGAGAACCTTGAGTTCCCTCTTATGCATAACTTGTCCTCTGATGTTATTTTGGGATTGCCCTGGCTGGAAACACATAACCCGGTCTTTGATTGGTCCAGCAGGGAACTTGTGCGGTGGGGACCTGGGTGCGCTTCCCACTGTATTGCTGTATCTCTTGCTGAATGCTCTCCGGGGCAGGGGGAGATTCTGGAATTTTTGTCTGATTATTTTGATGTGTTCGATGAAAAGGCGGTGGACGGGTTGCCACCCCATAGACCATATGACTGTGCTATTGATTTAGTTCCCGGTGCCAAATACCCTCAAGGTCGAATTTTTTATTTGTCTTGCTCTGAAAGAGAAGCTATGCGAGAGTACATAAAGGACAGCCTACGCAAGGGCCACATACGTCCGTCCTCTTCTCTTCTGGGGGCAGGGTTCTTTTTTGTGGGCAAAAAAGACGGGGGTCTCCGGCCCTGTATTGACTACCGGGAACTTAACAAGATTACTGTTAAAAATCAACATCCATTGCCATTAATTCCTGATCTCTTTAACCAAATTGTGGGTGCTAAGTGGTTTGCGGGGGCTTATAATTTAATTAGAATCAGAGAAGGTGACGAGTGGAAGACTGCCTTCAATACCCCAGAGGGCCACTTCGAGTATCTTGTGATGCCCTTAGGGTTATGCAATGCCCCGGCGGTCTTCCAATACTTTGTCAATGACATCTTCCATGAGCATCTTGGACGCTTTCTTGTGGTCTATTTTGATTTTCTCCTCAGATTGGTAGTCTCACGTGAGGCATGTTCGTACTGTGATGGAGCTTCTGAGACAAAATAACCTATGTGCCAAGTTGTCAAAATGCCAATTCGGTATCCAGGAGGTCTCATTTCTGGGCTATAACATTACTCCCAATTCATTTGGTGTGGATCCACTTAAAGTAGCAGCTATTAAAAAATGGGAACGACCTAACAACCTAAAGGCCTTACAAAGGTTTTTGGGTTTCGCGAATTATTATAGAAAATTCATTAAAGGGTTCTCAATCATAGCCAAACCTCTCACGGATTTGACCAGAAAGGGGGTGGATCTGGTCCACTGGTCCACTGAGGCTATCAAGGCATTCGACACACTTCGACACTGTTTCTCAGAGTCTCCAGTACTGGCTCAGCCAGAATTCGAGCGCGCTTGTTTATTGTTGAAGTTGATGCATCCGAGGTGGGGGTGGGAGCAGTCTTGTCCCAGGGATCGGACACTCTTACCCATCTTTGGCCTATTGCGTACTTCTCGAGGAAGTTCTCTCAAGCAGAGCGCAATTACGATATTAGGAATAGAGAACTACTGGCCATTAAGATAGCATTAGATGAGTGGAGGCATTTTTTGGAAGGGGCCAAACATAAAGTCACTGTGCTAACGGACCATAAAAACCTGGTTTATCTTGATACAGCTAAACGTCTTTCTCCACAGCAGGCTAGATGGACATTATTTTTTACGAGGTTCAACTTTGAGATCACGTATCGGGCTGGGTCTCGTAATATCAAAGCTGATGCCCTCTCTCGCAGCTTTGACCTCAAAGATGCTCCCGAGAAACCGATCAATACGATCCTAAAACCTGATGTGGTTGTGTCCGTCCTGCAGCCGGATCTGGTGACTCTGGTGTCTGAGTCTCAGGATTTGGCCCTCCATAACACTCCTGAGTCCCTCCTGTTTGTGCCGCCGTACCTTTGCATCCGGATTTTGGAGGAAATCCATAGTTCCGTCTTGGCGGGACATCCAGGCATAGCAGGTACCAAATATCTGCTTTTGCGTCATTTCTAGTGACCAACCTGGGCCCGAGATGTTAAAGCGTTTGTTGATGCATGTGAGGTCTGTGCAAGGTCCAAGGTTCCCCGTAGACCACCGGAGGCACTGTTACATCCTCTGCCCGTTCCTACGAGGCCTTGGACGCACCTATCTATGGACTTCATTACTGACTTGCCCGTGTCTAGGGGTAAAACTGTCATTTCGGTAGTGGTAGATCGGTTTTCGAAAATGTGTCACCTCATCCCACTGCGTAAACTTCCTAGTGCTCGTCTTCTGGCTACGCTGTTTATCAATCATATTTTGCGCTTACATGGTGTCCCGGAAAACATTGTTTCCGATCGAGGTGTCCAGTTTGTGGCTAGATTCTGGAGGGAGTTTTGTGGTAAATTGGAGACCTCTTTGTCCTTCTCATCTGCCTTCCACCCCCAGACGAATGGGCAGACTGAGAGGGTAAACCAGTCGTTGGAGCAAATCCTGAGGTGTTTCTTGGCTGATACCCAGGACAAAGGGCGAGATTTCATTCCTCTAGCTGAGTTTGCTATTAATAACCATGAGCAACGTTCTCTTAAGATGTCGCCTTTTTTTTGTAACTATGGTTTTAATCCCAGGTACTCGTCCGTTCACTCCGCTGAATCTATTAATCCTTCTGCTGAGGCTATTTTTTCAAAACTGTGCACAGTTTGGGCCCAAGCTCATCAGAGCTTGGTTAAAGCCCAAGAGTCTTACCAAAAACAAGCTAACAAAAGACGCATATCTGGCCATCAATATGTAGTAGGTGATAAGGTCTGGCTCTCTACTAGAAATCTAAAATTGAGAGTACAATCAGGGAAGCTAGCGTCCAAATACATTGGGCCATATACTATTGTGGAGGTTATTAACCCTGTGTCTTTCAGACTTAAACTACCCACGTCTAAAAGGATTCATACCGTATTTCATAAGGCTCTACTGAAAAAATATGTGCAGCCGGTGTTCCCGTCGCTTCCCCCTGCCCCACTGGTCGTTTAGGGGGAGTTAGAGTATGAGGTGGAGAGAATCCTGAACTCTCTTTGGGTACAGGGCTCGTTGCAATACCTAGTCCACTGAAAGGGCTTTGGACCAGAGGAGCGTACATGGGTGGCAGTTAGGGACATACATGCTCCTCACTTGGTCCGACGATACCATGCCCAGAATCCGTCTAAGCCAGGTCCGTTCAATAAATGTCCTGAGGCCCCTCATAAGAGGGGGGGGTACTGTCAGGAATCTGCAGTAGCCTGGTCTGAACTGGGCCTGGTGTTTTGCTTGTGTGTGTCACACCTGATTGCTTCTCCGCTTCCGGACATGCAGGAGTTAAGCTGAGAAGCTTCTGGATTTGATTTTACACCTGTCTGGTCTCTGTGATTGACTGGTTTCTCTGCCTGCCTGCAGCCTGGAGAATCAGAGCACCGGCCCAATGAGGATCCGCACCGGGCTCTTGCTCAGTATAAAGCAAAGCTAAGGCAGAGTTCCAGTGCTGGTTAATTAGGTTCACTCCTGGTCCAAGCTCCCCTTGTCCTACTCCTGCGAACCCCGTCCTATTCCTTTTCTGCCTGACGTACCCGTGTTCTGACCTCCGCCTGATTTTGACTATCCCGTTGTGTTTCTGATTTTGTACTTCGTTGCCCGTGTGGTTTGACCTGGCTTGTTTCATTTCTCTTTATTGTGTTCGTCTGTCTGTACTGTTCTGTGTGTTCACTTATGTAGCGTAGGGAACGTCTTTGTGGTTGTCCGCGACCGCTTAGAGTCGACTGAGGCTAGTAGGCAGGTGACAGTGGGTGGGTTCAGATCTAGGGCCCACTGTCTCTTGTCTTCTCTACACCTGCCAGTCCTGACAGTTGGGTTATACATCAATTAGATGATGCTCTGTATCTTTATTGTGGAAAGCCTGGTGACTTTGTGAGGATTGCCCATTCAAACCTAAGTCTCCACAGGGAAAACGCCAACGTCAATTTGTGACTCTGGGTACCCTCGGTTACATTTGCTCCCTTGTTTATATATCCGTTCCCCATTGTAGAAATTATTAATCCTGTTTAAGTTACAGTTACCCTGCTCATTAAAAATATACCGCAGCCCCCCAAAAACTAGTGGGACCACTAGTATATTTTCTGATTTCTGTATTTCTTACTCAAGGCATATCTAAGTTCACTACTGCCTGCCTGCACAGTGTAAAGGGGGTGTCACAGAGTGTGTATAGGTGCAGCCACCAACAGATTGTATACCACAGCCCCCCCAAAAACTAGTGGGACCACTAGTATATTTTCTGATTTGTGTATTTCTTACTCAAGGTATATCTAAGCTCAATACTGTGCAGTGTCCATAAAATGTTGAACCCCAGGGGTAAGGGTCGTTGAGGAGGGAGCAGTGACACACCACAGACGTTCACTCCCTAGCTTCTTCACCCAACTTATGGGGTCTCATTGTAGACCGATATTGAAATTACAGCAGTGTGAACAGGTGATCACGTGGATAGCTGATAATGTGTCCAGTAACTTATCCACCACCCAGTCTTCCACGCAGTCCCCCCACGCTACCCAAGGGAGTGGAACCCTTGCTCCATCAGCTCAGTCTCCTTCCCCACATCCTGGCCCCTCCGGGGAAAGGAGGGATTCAGATCTACCACCACCACCATGCTCCCAGGAACTCTTTTTTGGACCCTTCCCTGAGTCTGAGCACATGTTTTGCTCATTCTAGAAAGATGAAGCTCAGTGATACACAACTCTGGAAATTGTCCAAAGGTCGCAACAATATCTTTCTCCTTAAGAGTGGTTTATTGGTTTTATCTGCCCATTCCCTGCCACAGGGGCCTGCAGAGCCTTGCACTGCAAGGAGATACATACTCCTCTGGCTGTGAAGGGGCAGAACATGGCAGAAAATTGCCTTTCAAAAATGGGGGAAATAAAATGAAGGAAGCTGACCTTGTCCATCTTTCTAAATGAAATATGAGAAGGATCTTCACATAAAAATGCACAAACATGTGTTTCTTTTATTACCAAATAGTGCTACAATGTACAATGTACAACTTTTCTCTCTCATTCTGTGTTTGTCTCTCTCACTCTTTTTTTTTTTTGTACACTTTGGAAACCGAGTGGTATACTTTGTCAGTTTTCTGTTCTTAAGTGTGTGTCTGTATATAGACCTGTGTGTGTCTGTATACAGACCTGTGTCTGTCTCCTGGCATAAAATGACAACAACAAAAAAAAGAGGAAAAGGGGAAAAAAATCTGAACCTGCTCAAACTAAAGAAACAAATGACAATTCTAGTTGTTGGGCAGCACATAATTAGTAAGGCAGGACCTCAAGTGATGATCCCTTTGCATGATACAATTGCCAGATCCTCAAGGAATTAGAACCAGGATGTCTGAGCCACATCAGTTCTGCAGTTATGTTGAGTATTGTGCTGAGGCAGCCATACCCCATGAACATCACATGATGCAGGGAACGTTACCCCAACTGCTACAGTCAAATTCAAACTCAAATTAAAACTCAAAACAGCGGTGGGGGGAGAAGTGGTGAGTCACATGATGCAGGGAACGTTACCCCAACTGCTACAGTCAAATTCAAAGTCAAATCCTATCTAACATCCTTGTCTTGTCCATTTAGAACCATATTATCTGTGGATGTCATCTTACGGGTGTCCTCTGCCGACCTTTCACCAGTACCTTCTACCTTCTTTGAATGTTGCTATGTTGTGTCAGGCAATGTTTTTGGGTGATTCATCATATGCTACCTCTGTTTCAATGGTTCCCTGTGTTCTTACTGCTATGCTGTGTCAGGCTAAATTTTGGGGTGGTTCATATTCTACCTCTGTTTTAATTCTTCACTGTGTGATCACTGCCATACTGTTGCCCATAATTTGACATAATAGTGCGATTAGGAAGCCTCAGAGGCATCCATGCATGCTGTCCCTGCTGCCCCTGGTGCAGCGGTTCCTTAAGACCTACCCCAGTTTAGCTGATTTGCTCACCAAAGTGCGGTGCATCTGTGCGCATTTCCGCAAGTCAACCACAAATGCTGCCACCCTTAGGGCAGTGCAAAGGCGCTTGAAACTGCCGTCTCACAGACTGCTGTGTGACGTGCCCACGAGGTGGAATACCACCTTACAGATGATAACCAGGGCTTACCAGCAACGCAGAGCTATTGTGGAATGCCAGATTTCAACCTCGGTAAGAAGCGGTAGCCAGGTCAATAAGCTACATCAAATCTACAATGAGGAGTGGACGTGGATGTCTGCTATCTGTCAGGTACTGGGCCCCTTTGAGGAGTCAACACAGATGGTCAGCAGCGATGCCACCATCATAAGCCTCACTATCCCGCTGCTGTGTCTGCTTCAAACCTCCCTGCTCAGCCTGAAGTCTGTGATTTTGCCTTCGTCTCCGGAGATGGTGAAAAACATCCGCTGCTAGCTAGCCAGACCACTCTGACATCAGTTTCTCACCACGGAGTAGAGGATGAGGAGGATGAAGAAGAGGAGCAGATTGCTGCCGCGATTGAAGAGAGTACCCATGCTCAAGCCTTAGTTGTTGAGCGCGTATGGCCTGAAGAGAAGGAATTGGTGGAGGAGGAGGAGGAGGAAATTGAGCCTATTGACTAGAACAGGGGTCCACAACTGGCGGACCGCGGTCTGAACCCGGACTGCGGAGGCCAGCTGTCGGGACCCCTGGTCAGACCTCCCAACCGCCCCATCCTGGGACAGCCCCGATGTGTCCTGCCCCCCACCGCAATGCCTCCCGCCTCCCGTCCTGTCCTTAGATTTCAGTACGCCTGTGGGGCTGGGGGCAGTGTCGGCCCGGTCCCTGGCTGATATGCTCTCTCTAGGGATGTCCCGGGGATTCCCCAGCAGAGCGTGCATCAGTGACCTCAGTGTACGCAGCCGCCCTGAACTTCCCGGAAGGTCACTGGTGCGCGCTCTGCTGGGGAATCCCTGGAACATCCCTAGAGAGGGCATATCAGCTGGCCGACAGGAGAAAAGAAGACAGCCACAGCGGGGAACGAGGTGCTAGGTGAGTTGTGGTTTGTTTGTTTTTTTGTCTGGGGGCCATCTATAAGGGGAGAGCGCACAGGGGGCTATATACTGCTGGGGGAGCGCACAGGGGGCTATATACTACTGGGTGGAGCTCACAGGGGGCTATATACTGCAGGGGAGAGCTCACAGGGGGCTATATACTACAGGGGGAGAGCGCACAGGGGGGCTATATACTAATGGGGGGCTATATACTACTGGGTGAGCTCACATGGGCTATATACTACAGGGGGAGAGCGCACAGGTGGGCTATATACTTCAGGGGGAGAGTGCACAGGGGGGCTATATACTACTGGGGGGAGCGCACAGGGGGGCTATATACTACTGGGGGGTCTATATACTATTTGGGGGAGCACACAGGGGGGCTATATACTACTGGGGAGAGCTCACAAAGGGCTATATACTACAGGGGGAAAGCGCACAGGGGGCTATATACTACTGGGGGAGAGCGCACAGGGGGGCTATATACTACTGGGGGAGAGCGCACAGGGGGAATATACACTACTGGGGGAGCAACAGGGGGGGCTATATACTACTAGGGCAGTAACCCCCTTTGTACCCAATATCAAAGGGCCGGTGAGAGAAAAAACGCCAGTTTTCTGGCTAATAAGCATTAATTCTGTATGTAAATAGTTGAACGTTTGTGAAAAGTAACAAAACTTGTTTCATATTGAAGTTCAGCTCGGACCTTCACCTGACAATAGACCCAGGTAAGTGGACCTTCACTAAAAGTTGTTGAGTACCCCTGGACTAAAGGGAGTTCTTGCGTGTTGGGACCCTGGCGCACATGGCTGACTTTATGTTTGGCTGTCTTTCCCGTGACCCTCGGGTTAAATTTTTTTTTGACAACACTGATTACTGGGTGTTCACCCTCCTGGACCCTCGGTACAAACAGAACTTTTCCACTTTCATTCCTGCCGAGGAACACAGTATGAGAGTGAATAAATATCAACAGGCCCTGGTGCAGAAGCTGAAAATGTACTTCCCATCTGACACCACTAGCGCCAGAGAACGTAGTTCTGTGGTCCAAAGACCGGGGGAGAGGAGGGGTGGAGCAAACAGCTTGTCAAGGGGCAGGGTAACACTCTCTAAGGCCTTTGACAGTTTCATGGCACCCCAGCAAGACTATGTCAACCGTCCCCAGTCTAGACATATTAGGGGGGAGGCCTTCAGAAAGATGGTGAGGGAGTACCTTGCTGACCATATCAAAGTCCTTCCCGATCACTCTGCTACATACAACTACTGGGTTGCAAAACTGGTTACGTGGCCCAAACTGGCGCTTTACGCCTTGGAGGTGCTGGGCTGCCCTGCCGCTAGCGTGTTGTCAGAGCGGGTCTTTAGCGCAGCTGGTGCCATCATCACTGATAAGCGCACCCGCCTCTCAAATGACAGCGCTGACAGGCTGACGTTTATAAAAATGAACAAAGTCTGGATTTTACCTGAATTCAACTGTCCACCCGGGGAAAGCAGATCAACATGAAGATTCTTGGTATCTCCTCTCCTCCTCCTTCAATTCTCAGCTAACAGCCAAGTCTTCTTCCGCCATGCTGTGTCTGGCCTAATTTTTGGGAGGCTCACTTGCTTCCTAACTAACTTTTAATGGTTCTCTGTGTCCTCACTGCCATGTTCTGACATCAATACGTCTGCAGAGGAGCGGGACTGGTTGCCGGGAGCCCGTGGATCACGTCACCAGCAACCAGCCAGCTGTGTTATCCTTTTTTTTTGTGTAGCCACGGCCAGAGCCTCACCAGCCCCGGTCAATCGGCATCAGGTGTACCCTTGATGGTGACTGAGAGCTGGCCTAGCCAGTTAGCTGTCAACACCTAGGTTCATGTCCACGATAAATCCCAGCCCCTGGCCTCACTCCAATTTTTTGGGAGGCTCACTTGCTTCCTCACTCACTTTTATTGGTTATCTGTGTGCTCACTGCCATTCTGGGTCTGGCCTAATTTTTGGGAGGCTCACTTGCTTCCTCACTCACTTTTAATGGTTCTCTGTGTGCTCACTGCCATACTGGGTCTGGTCTAATTTTTGGGAGGCTCACTTGCTTCCTCACTCACTTTTAATGGTTCTCTGTGTGCTCACTGCCATGCTGGGTCTGGCCTAATTTTTGGGAGGCTCACTTGCTTCCTCACTTACTTTTAGGGATGAGCGAAGCGATTCTGGCGAAGCCAGATTCACAGCGAATCCAAGGATTAATTGCTTCGCATTTCGAAGCGAATTTCACCCGATTTGCTTCAAAAATTCGCCAAACATGGCGGCTGCGATTGTTGGCATACAGTTATATGGTTACTCTATGGGGGAAAGGGATTATTACTAACCCCTTTCTCCCATAGATTAAGGTAAAAATAGCTATTAAGCAGCTCTGTGTAGTCCCCGCCCCTCCCCCTCTACACAGTGGCTGCCTGTTGGAGCAGACGGCACTCTGGCTGGAGATAGGAGAAACAGTGCCTCTGTTCCACACAGTAAGTGGGCAGAACGTGGAGCGCCCGGAAAAGGAGGTGGTTCAGACGTTGGCAGCATGGCAAGCCAGCAGCACGATGAGTCCCAAGCTCCCGCAGCTGCCATTATCAACAAGCCAGAGGACATGCCCAAGCCACAGCCTGTCTCCACCTCCTCTGAGCAGGTCTGAGCAGGTCTCAGGACTAGGACTGTCTGCAGCAGATCGTCCAGGAGATCCACAGAGCTTGTAAGGTACAGGAGCCCCGTTCCAGAGAGCAGACCCACACCGCAGCTGATGCAAAGTATCAGCAGTTTTACAAAGAGCGGATGGACCGTGAGAGGGAGATCCACCAAAGAATAAGTGAGCCCACTGAGAAGGACGCTTGCGGCAGCAGGGGACTGCACGAGAGTTCAGCCGTGACCAGGGGTATGGCTTCATAGAGGACAACAATGGATCCAAATGATACTTTGTTAACCGGGCCTCAGTTAAGCGTTGTGATCTGCCAGAGCTTCTGCATACCCTGTTACCGGGAAAGAAGGTAGAGTTCACCCCCATACTAGGCCCCTGAGGTTAGTGGGCAGCGCGTGTGACCAGAATACCGCCCCAAACATACAGCGGTATGGAGGACGACTGGTCTGAGGATCCACAAAGGTCCTCTGTAGCCCACCGCAAGACTCCGGAAGGGCTGCGCTTGCTACCGCTGCCACACTCACACTCTGACAGGAGATCCTCTGTGTCCAGCACAGCTGAACCAGCGCCTCTTTCCCTTCTGGCTCCAGCAGCAGCTGCAGAAGCAGCTCCAATGGTTGCGGTCCCAGCGGCTCCACCAGTTCCAGCGGTTCCTGCAGCCGATCCAGATGAGGCCATCGAGGTACCAACTGCACCAGCAGAGGCCACCCTGGTGGTTGAGAAGCCAGAGCCTTCAGTGTCGACTGTGTCCTGTTCCACCAACCCTCCGGGAGTACGGGATGTCGCCACCACCACCGTTGTGGAGTCGAATGCCACCTGGCATCTGCACCTCACACCGGGAGTGAAGGTGCTCAGCGGTTCTGGCACTGCCACCAAAGTGGAGAAAGCTGTGTCCTCAACCCCTGCGGGGGTTTCGGCCGAGTCCTCCACCCCAGCACCATCAGGAGCAGCAGTAGCGGTACGGCTTCCAGCCTTTCCACCAATCCCTCAGGAGAAGAGCAACCACCCTTGTCCAGAGCCAAGGGCAGAGCCGCCATTTTGGCTCTCTAACAGAGACAGTTGCGCTGAGTTAGATGAGATACCGTTTAACCACTTAGTGGCAGGACTGCCCAAGTTATATGTAGCTCAAGGACTACAGTATAAAAAATGTTTACAGTACCGTTTAAGAAATGTACCTGGCATCTGCCATGATTTCCAAGTTTAATTAAGTAAAAAAGCCTGGTTCTTAAACCATGTAATGTGTTTATTTGACCATATTGCATTAACTTGCTATTGTTTGGGGATGTGACAATCTGGGGGTTACTCACTCACTGGGATCGCCATCTCCTGGGTCTGAGACGGTTGGAACATCACAAATTTCAGTCCAGTCAGTGCTGTATGCTTTAAACTGACCATAGTCGCTTTATTTGTCAGTCCAAGGAAAAACATACAGAAAGACATAAGCAACACTTTGCAAATACAGTAAAACCTAGCCCGTCTAGCCACTGACTATACTACACAGCTTCCCTAGCTGTCACCTCTGAGCCCACTGCCTAACACTACCAGATTCCCTGGTCTCACCAAGACTTGGCTGCAGCTCCCACAGGCCTAGCACTGCCTGTGTTCTCCCACCCTGGGAGTCTTTACCTGGGAAGCTCTGAAGTCTCTACTAGATCCACCAGGTGGGTTTCAGAGCCTCATCAGCTCTTAGGTTGGAGTGGAGTATATGGACCAGGAGCTCCACCAGAACCGCTATTCCCACTTCAGAGGCATAGAACTGCCTCCTACAGCCACACCATGCCACAGGGGGTTATGTTTTGTTGGGGTTTAGTGTGTTAAAAAGACACACATCTGCCATGGACTGCCCATTCCAATATTCTACCTTCACCCAGAGACTACCTTCACCTCATTGTGCATAGGTTCCTCCGCTCCTTCTTGGGACTGTAAGATCTCCTGAAGAAGTGCCGGACCGAGGTAGGGAGCAGGACAAGACAGTGAGCCCTAACCACTAGAACCCACCTTCTTTCCCTACCTACTTGCCTCAACAGCCCTAGAAAGCCGCGGACAACCACAACAGCAGTCCCTAAACTGATAAAGTGTTACACAGAATAGGGCTGACAAAACAAACACAATAAGCCGGAGTAGACAATCCGGGTCAGCAACGTCTGGCGGCAAAAGTACAAAATCAAGATCCAAAAGAGTGGTCAAAGTCAGGCGGTAATGTCAGGACAGGCGGCAAAACAGGGAAGTCAGGAAACAAAGCCAAAGGTCAGAAATACACAAAAAATAGCAGAGGTAAAAGCTTTAGCAGAGTATAACTTAATAGCCAGGAGGGAAATGAGGAGCTAGCTGCTATTTATCTGGGATCAGGGACTGGGTCAGGCAGCTGATTGGATCAGCCCTGATCTTAGCACCCAGCTCAGCTGGACAGGCCTAAAGAAGGATTAACCCCAGCACTGCCAGAATGTAACAGGCAATGTGGGTGTGGCTGGGAAGCTAAGACAGCATTCAGACAGAAAA